>NC_135346.1:25815086-26024826 GCF_023851605.1 Tamandua tetradactyla
GATCTTATTTAAAATCCTGATTCTGTGTTGAGACCTGAAGAAATGCATCTTAAAAGTAACAGTAAGGAAAAGCACATGAAAATTGCCCTGGACAGAGATCATGTCATCCAAGGGTTTAAATTATCTCTATACATAAATTTTCACATATAACATCTATCACATAATCAAAGAAAATAAGACAGAAGAGAAAGAGTGATGCCATGAAGGAGAGCAGTAGAAATAAATGACAAATGTAGCAAATCCATAAGACTTCAGGTGTTGAAATTAGGAGACAGTATAGATGTATTTATTAAGTTCAGGAAGATAAAAATCCATGCATAATATTTTGGCAGGAAATTGGAAACTATAAAAAAAATTATAGCAGAAACTTGAAAAAAAACTAAATGGAAATTCTGGGACTGAATAAGCAAAAATCTGGAATTAAGAAATCAGTGGACAGATTTAAGAGTACATTAGATAAAAGTAAAGATGGAATCAGGGAGCTGAGTGATAGAAGAAAAAAGCCAAAATCACGTACAAAGCACCAAAAATGTGGGAAATATAAAGAAGGAAAAGACATACAGGATAGTGTAAGAAAACCTAACATACAAATCATTGGGGTCCCAAAATAAAAAGAGAATGCAAATGGGCAGAGACAGCATTTAGAAAAATAATGCCTGTGTTTTTATACACCTCAGGAATACAAAAAGACACATATGCAAGACAATAACAAAAGCTAATGAAAAGAAACTGACATTTAATTATATCAGAGGAGAGCTACAAAATAAGAGAAAAGCTGCTAAGTCAGGGAGGAGTAAAAAATGATTACCTTCAAAGAAGTAAAAGGAAAACTGGGGGCTAATTTCTCAATTACAACAATATTTGAGTGACTTCTCCAGTGCACTAAAGTAAAATAACTGCCAATCTAGTGTGCTCCAATAATTGACTATCTGTTTTACAAACAGAAGCAAATAAAGACACTTTCAGATAAACAAAAACTGGTAAAATAGAAAAATAAAACCAAAAAAAAGACCTACTAGATTTTAAGATATGAGGTATTTGAGAGAAAGAAAGTAGACGAGATGGTTTTAAGTGAGCGTTCTTTATTGGCTGCGCTCTCTGGCACAGCTCACTGAACCCAAGATGGCGTGAGGTGAGTCTGCACATGGGCTTTGGCAAGTGCAGTTTTTAAGGGCCGGGCTTAGGTGATCACATGAAAGCGGCGGCACATTAAACACAAGAGTATTATGCTAGTGGGTTGAGCAGCAGGTTGTTAGACGTCCGTTGAACAATGAATGTTTGCTGTGCAAAGACCTTGATTGTAACTGTTCACCTCCCGTTCCAGAATGACTTCATGATTCCAGCTATAGAGCCCTCCACTACTCCCCTGACCAAACATTCCAGCTTTTTTGTTATAGTAGGGCGTCGAGATCTTCCTAGTTACTTCCTGCTGTAATGGGATGGTGTGAAGCTATGGGCTGAAATTGTTAGGGTCGGCAGAAAGGAAAGGCTGGCTGCAGGAGTTTGACGAGTTTGGCAGGTGGTGATGTTGAGGCAGAAACATTTGGTTGACTGCCACTCAGGATAGTTCTTTTACACTACCCTGAAGGAAATTAAGAAGGTAAGGAGCTAGGAGAAAAAAGATACAAATTAATATAACCAAACCTAGCAATGAGAGAACCCATGCTGCTAGTGGGGAGGTGATCCAGCTTAGGACAGAGGAAGTTTCCTCTTTCCTGTGATAGAAATCTTTCTTTAGCTTGTTTAGGGTTTGAATGTTTTGCTCTACCAGACCCGATTTATTGATGTAATAGCAACATTCTTTTTGGAGTAATATAAAAGTTCTTCTTTTTTCAGCTGTAAGCAGGTTTAAGGACCATCGATTTTGAACAGTTATTTAAGCTAGTGTAGTGAGTTGGCATTGTAGAGATGAGATTCGGCTGTTAATTTTAGAGCTACCTGTAGTCGAGTTTCAAAGTTTTGAGAGGTTAGAATACTGTGTCCTAGTGCCCTTCCCGTTGTGGCTGAGGCTGTGACCGAAGCAGTTAGGTTGATGCCTACTAGGATAGGGAGAAAAGCAACCCTTTTTGAGCATGAGGAGGAGTAATAATTAAGCTAGCTCACGCTCCTTGTAGAGGGTTAGTTGAGGAACAATAGTTACCAGGAAGCACAGTCCTGGGGCAGTGGGGTTAGGGCACTTGATAAGAGTTTTATTACACCAGAAATAAATTCTCTTCGGGAGCATGGGTGGTGGTGTGGATAGTGACATTAATAGGTTTAGCAACGAATTTGAAGTTTTGTTTGTTTTACGCTTATATGTGTGAGGTAGCAGGTTTTTAGGAGACAAAAATTTTAGACTCAGGTTTCCATAGGGGGACATTTTTTATGGTGGTGTGGCAGGAATTAGGGTTGTGTTGGTGTATTTGGGTGAGGTTTATAGGGACGGATGCCAAGAGCGGCTTTAGTATTTCAGAGGGAATAGCCTATGAAACTCTGTGCCTCCCCTGCTGGTTTATAATTGAACTGCTGTCTATAAAAAGGGTAAGAGCCACCTCTGGCAGCAGTGTCTGAAAGACCCTGGTGTGGGGAGGCAAGCTCCTCCACGATTTTGGTGGAAAGGTGATTGGGTTGGGGGAAGGGGTTTGGTAAGGGCTCTTGAGGGAGAAGAATGACAGGGTTGAGACTAGGTGAGGTAGAGGGAGCAATAATTGGGTTTTCCAGGAACAGTAAGTGAAATTCTTGTACATCAGAAGGAGTGAGCAGAGACTTATGGTATAAGAGTCTTGCAGAAGGTTGGGATACAAAACTTGGAGAGGATTACCCAGACTGAGTTTTAGAGCGTCATGGGTTAGAGTGGTTGCTGCGCTAATGCCCAGAGACAGGGAAGCCAGCCGTGGGCAGTAAATTCCATCTTTTTGGAAAGGTAAGCTAGTGGAGTATAAATTGGTCCCAGAGGTTGGGTTAGAACCCCCACCGCCATTCCCCTGTTTTTATTGGTAAACAGAATAAACGGTTTGTTAAGATTTGAGAGGGTAAGAGGAGGTGACTGAATTAACGCTCTGTGGAGGACCAAGAAGGCTTTGGATATGGCGGAGGGGTCATCCAGCAGATCTGCAGATGTTGCTTTGGCTGAATTGTAGATGGGCTTTTCTAGAATGGAAAAATTAGTGACTCAAGTGCCGGAAAAATCTTATGAAATCTAGAAAGGATAAAATTTGTTCAGCATTTGCTGGAGGCTGGACTTTGCAGAGTGCTTCCTGCCTGTTAAGTGTGAGGTGTTGAGAGGTAGGAGTAAGGAGGAGGGCCAGAAAAGTAATGGTGGAAAAGGAAATTTGGGCCTGATTGGTGAAACCTGGTATTTTTTTTGTCAGGAAATTTAATAGGATGTCTGTGGCTTCTGTGGAGGCATCTTCAGAAGGGCTGCAAATTAATAAGTTATTTATGTATTGGCGAATAATACTGGGAGTTAGATTGCATTGTGTTATGTCTTTGGCTAAGGCTTAGCCAAAGATATGGGAATTATTGTGAAATCCCTGAGGTAATATTGTCTATGTAAGTTGCTGGGCAGCTATAGAGTCCGGGTTTTCCCAGGTAAAAGCGAATAGATTGTAATAGGTAGGGTCCAGAGGTAGAGTAAAAAAAAAATTTTTGAAGTCCAGGATCATGTAGTGAGTAGTGTGAGAGAAGAGTATATGGGTTGGGCACCACTGGGTGGATAGGAATAACAGATTCATTAATCAGTCTGAGTTCCTGGACTAAACGGTAAGAAGCATTAGGTTTTTTAAAAGGTAAAATAGGAGTATTACATGGTGAATTTGTAGGTATAAGGAGTTCTTTCCCTTTGAGCTTGATGATGGGTTGCAGTCCCCTTCGATGGGTTACGGTAATGGGGATTTGTGGCCAAGAGGGGAATGAGGATGGATTTTTTAGTCGGATGAGAACAGGTTGGGAAGCTATTATAGCGGTGGAGGTATTTTACACTCTTGAGTTGACTAGGTGGGGTGGTAAGGGGTGAGCGGGAAGGGTAGGTCCTGGGCCAAGGTGGATGCTACACATTGAGGCAGTAGCAGAGTTGCAGTAGGAGTTTCTGTCCAGTGTAGTGATACCCCAAATTTGGCGAGAATATTCCACCTCAGTAGTGGGTTAGGGCAAGAAGGTATTACTAAGAAGGAACGTGTAATAGGATGTTTTTCTATTAAACATGTGAGTGGCTTAGTGGTTAAGGGGTGTGGAAGACAGCCATTTATGCCTGTATCTGTGACCTGGGAAGGACAGAGTAGACCTGAACAGGAAGGGAGGACAGAAAAGTAGTCCCAATGTCCATTAAAAATGATGTGTACTTACCCGCTACCTTGATTGTTACCCTGGGTTCTGTGAGGGTAATCGGTGTCACTGAGGCTGGGCATCGTTAGTCATCGATGGCTAAGCCCAGGACTGCCAGTGGTGGACGAGGGGTTGGAAGGACGGCCCCCCCATGACCAGGTGTCAAAGGGCAGTCAATTTCCAGTGTCCCTTTTTTTCAAAGAGAGGGCATGTTTCTTTGGGTGGTCGAAGATTGGGGCACTGGCGGGACTAGTGTTCATCAAAGCCACATTTGAAGCATTTTCCTAATGGATTAGTCGTAGCTGATTTCTTCTTCATTGTGGTAAGCCGCAGGGCCGCAAGCAGGGATTGGGTTTGTAAATTTGCATTTTGGTGGTCTTGGAACTCCTTTTCCGCCCTTTCCAACTTATTATGTGTATTGAAAACTTTAAAGGCCAGGTTTACCAGGTCGCAAATAGGGGCCTGAGGACTAAGTTTGCGCCTTATATTTGGGGCTGATTGGGATATAAAATGTGTGACTAATACAGTTTTATAAGGCTTCGAGTCAGGGTTTAAGTGGGTGTATTGAGAGAAGGCTTTTGAGAGTCGGTGTAGAAAAGCTGCTGTGTTTATTTAAGACTTTGGGTGATTTCACTTAGTTTATTATTTTATGTGAAGCTTTTTGCTTACCCACTATGAGAGACATGTAAACATTTTATCCCGCCTAGTTTGCCCGTTTTTCCTTGCTGGACTGTTAACTTGATTATTTCCACCTTGGCTTTTGGTCTGGCAGTTCCTCGGCTCTTAGTAAGATGGTGTGGTCAGTTATGGACCTGGTCTGCATGGGCCTTGACTGCACTGAAAATACAGTTTTTTTGGCTAGGAGAACTTGAGCCGTGGAGCAAGGAGTACAAAGAGAGGGAAGGGAGGACAGGAGAAAAAAAAAAACCTGGAATAAGGAATTTCAGCCCACTTGCCTTTTTTTTTTTTTTTTGCCCGACATTGCAGAGGTCGTTAAGGACCTTAAAATTGAAAGTTCTCCCCTCAGGTCAATGAAAACCATTATACAATTGCTATTGCATTCAAACCTTTTTATAGAAGTAAGAGAGGTATTTTGGCCGAATGTCTGGAAGCAAATTCAGTGTGGATAAGTTTGCCAGCAGGCAACTTAGAGGCATAAAGTGTTGAGTTTTAGAAGATTTATTGCTCATCGCAGAACAAAGGAATGGCTCTACGAAAAAAGACTGGCCCAGGGTCGATAGCGTCCCAACGCTCTGAGAGAGTCCTTAAAGCTCTTATGAGCAGGTTTAAAGTCCCGTTCAGGTCTAGGACCCGAATTTGGGAAGGAAACGAGAAGCCGAGTATCTCCATGACATTTCCAGTTCCAGAGAAAGGGTATGTGGCATGTAGGTATCCCTGTTCACTTCAGCCCTTGGGTGAGAGAACTGATGTGAATTCACGATTTTCAGAGAGTAAGTTACAGATGTGCTCTCTTTGTTGGAACTGCGAGACCCGTCACCTGGGTTAGGAGGGGAGGGACTTACCCAATCAGTGATGGATGTAGCGGCAGGCAGAAGGATCCCTGGTCTCTGGTTTTGTGGAGGAAGACCGAGAGGAAGCTGGGTTGCCCCTGGCCGGGCCGGCAGCACCGGCGCTCCTGACCTGGGTTTCAGCACCAAGATGAAAGGTTTTAAGATATAAGGTATTTGAGAGAAAAGAAAATAGACGAGATGATTTTAAGTGAACGTGCTTTATTGGCTGCGTTCCTGCGAAGAGCTCACCGAACCCGAGATGGAGTGAGGTGAGTCTGTGCATGGGTTTCGGTAAGTGCCGTTTTTAAGTGCAGGGGTTAGGTGATGACATGAAAGGGGAAGCACATTAAACAAAGGATTATTATGCTAGTGTGTTGAACAGCAGGTGGTTAGATGTCTTTTGAACAATGAGTGAATAGATGTTTGCTGAACAAAACCTTGATTGTAGTGGTTCACCTCCCATTCCAGAATGACGTCATGATTCCAACCATAGAGCCCTCCCTTATTTACCCGACCTAATACCTACAAAATAAAATTCTTAAAGATGATCTCAAGCAGAAAAATTGTTATTCCAGATAGAAAACCACAGGTATAGGAGAAAATGAAAAGAGGAAAATATAAATATATGGCTAAGCCTAAGTAAGCACTGACTTTGTATTTGTAAAAGAATAATAATGACTTGAGGTTTTACACACACACACTCACCTTAATCTTAAATTTGGAAGAGGGTAAATAATATTAGTGTTCCAAAATCAACTCAATTTAGGGGAAAAGAATAAAGGTGTCAATTAGTAATAGATTTTTCATAAGTGTAAAATATACATTATAATTTCTAGGGTTATCTCTAAAAGAATTTACAAAGAGTGAATAACTTCTAGTCTACTAGAGAGAGAGAATTAGATGATTAAAAAAAAAGACACTCAAACGAAAAAAAAATAGAAAAATGGCAACATATAGCAGGCAGGGCATATAAAAATATCTAATCAGATTCAGGTTTCATATATTTAATCAGACTAAATGAAAATGTATTGTGTCCTCAAATTAAGAGAAAAGACCAGAAAAAATCAAATGAACCAGAAAAAACCCAAAATTAATGGAAAATGTCATTTTGATACCAGAAATGACATAAGGAGCTTACTCTCACTGAACTTTTTCAACAGTGTATGAACGTTCTAGACTGCACATTACAGAAAAAGAAATATAAAAAGGAGAGTCTTTAAATGAAAGAATAAAATGGTCATTATTTGGGATGATTTGTCTACAGTGAAAATCAAAAGACTTTACAAATAAATTATTAGAAATGAGAAGTGAGTTTAGCAAGGTTGCTTAAGGATCAACTTTTTTATATCAATTACAGATCTATAAAATAACAACAAACAAAAAAATTATTTTAAGTACCTTGAAAAATATCTAACTTTTAGAGTAAATCTAGCAAAATTTGTAATACACAAACTACGCAAAACAATATAAATATCATTGCGTTAAATTAAACATGGAAAGACAAACAAGTATCAGGTACAAAAAAATAAACTATTGTTAAAAATCCAGTTTTCAAAAATTTAATCTAAAGTTTGAAGACAATTCTGATAAAAAGTTTAGTAATTTTTTCCTTCTGTGTGTGTTTATTTGGGTGCTTGACATGCTTCTCCTAAAAATTGATGTATAGTTGCAAAAAGCCCAAAGCAGCTAAAACAAGCTTGAAAAATAATAAAATGTGGTATAACTTGTTCTACAAGAAAATGACTTAATAATAAGCCACTTTTATTTAAAAAGTGTCATATTGGTACAAACATAAACAAATAAACAAATGGAACAAACCAGAAAGAAGCAGATCCATACATAAGCGGCACTTTGTGACAAAGATGATACTGCAGAGCAGTGAGAGAAAGGCTTTTTATTAAATTATAATAGGATAATTTGATATCCATATAGAAAAAAATTTTAACTTGGTCCCTACCTCATATAATATACACAAATTAATCCTAGGTGGATTAAAGAACTAAATATGAAAAGCATAGTAGTAGAGTTTTAGATGAAATAAGATAATGTATGAAAGTAGCTTCATGAATATAAGTTAAGGAAAGATTTCTTTAACCCTAAAGTAATAAATTGGTAAATTTTAAAACATTCAGATTTAGATTTTTTTATCCAAGAACAGGAAAGGCAAACCACAAAGTAACAGAAGACACTTGGAACATATATAAATGCAAAAGCATCATATTCATAATATATAAAGAAATTCCACAAATAAGCTAAAGACAATTTAGCTTTTAAAAATGGGCAGAAAACTTGATTTGTTAATTAACAAAACAGGAAATTAAAATATCCATTAAGTATATGAAAACATATTATTAGTCAGGGAAATTAGAAATATATGAAAATGTATTAGTAATAGCTAAACTTTAAAAGTGTGATAGTGTTAAGTATTGGCAATTGAGAAGAAATGAAAATTATCACAAACTGTTGTAAATCAATACAACCATTTTGGAATGTTTGATGTTTTCTAGTAGATACGCATAATTCACAGCCAGCAATTCTAATCTCACTTATGTGTGTATCCTCTAGAAGACGTTCATGTTATTCACAGTAGCACTATTTGCAATAGCTCCAGATTACCACAGTCCACACATGGAAATGTGTTGAATACAAAACAGAATACATAAAAATGAATTGACATCTAGAAACATCATCTTCAAGCAGGTTATCCTAAAGGAAAAAGATTTTTAAAAGGAGTCAGAGCAAAATAGATAAATTACAAAAGAATGGCAATTTGATTTCTATCTGACTTCTCAAAGGCAATATATAAGCTGGAAGACGCTGGAATACCATCATCAAAGGACTGAGAAAAATATAACTGTCAGTCTATACTTGTACACTAGAAAAAATAATTTCCAAGAATGAAAGCAATTTATCTGATGATGCATATTGTACTCAGAATATATTAAGAACTCTTCCAAGTCAATATAAAGGCAAATAACAAAATTTTAAAAAACGGGCAAAGTGTCTGTACATTTCTCCAAAGAAGATATGCAAATGGCCAATAAGCACATGAGAAAATGCTCAATATCATTAGCTATTACGCAAATGCAAATCAAAACCACGAGATACCACTTCTTACCCACTACGATGGTAATTATTTTTAAAAAACATAATATTACGTATTGATGAGGATGCAGAGAAACTGGAACCCTCATACACTGTTGGTGAGACTGTAACTTGGTGCAGCCATTTTGGAAAACAGTCTGGCAGTTCCTCAAATACACAGACACACCATATATGACCAATCAATTCTACACTTAGGCATATACACAAGAGACTAGAAAACATAATTTGAAAAAAAAGTGCATGAATGTAAATAGCAGAATGATTCATAAAAGTTAAAATGTAGAAACAATCTAAATGTGTATTCATGGATGAATAGATAAATAAAATAAACTGTGGCATATCCGTGTGTATTATTTGTAAGCTGCCAGAATATGATATACCACAAATGGAACAGTTTTTTAGAAGGAAATTTAATAAGTTGCAAGTTTACAGTCCAAAGTAAGTGAAAGTGTCCAAATTCAAGCACCAACAAAGAAAGACTGATGGATGAAGAACAGCTCTGTAAGCTGGGAAGTCATGTGGCTGACATTGCTAGTTACTTGCTCTGGGCTCCGTTGCTTTCAGCTTCTGTTCCTGTGGGGGTTCCTCATTTAGCTTCCCCGGGGCTGGCTTTCATCTCTTGGCAGCAGCTGGGGTCCTTTGCAAGCTGAAATGGACAACAGAACCACTCACAGCACTGAGTTAAAACACCATGCATTTCCAGGCACAGGGATGCACGTCTACAGAGCTTCAGGGCGAAATAATGCTGCTGAGGAAAGCTGCATTCAAAAGGTCCCGCAAGGGGAGGAAAAGAACGAGGGAGACCACGGTAGAAAGCCTGGCAAGTGGTACGGTCACCCCACCCATCTTCTGTCGGTTTGATCACCTAATGCAAAACAGATTTTTCTGTGGTGCCCCACCGTTCTAGATCCACTCCAATCTGTCTCCCTGAGGGAGGATAACCTAACAGGGAAGAAAGCAGAGGCAGAAAAGCCTGACAGGAAAAAAAAGTGGGGGTTAAAGCACACTGCTCTAAGACAGACAGATTCCAGAACTGAAAAGTAGAAAGAAAAGGGGACACTGAAGAAAAGAACGAATTTACACAGATCACAGCAGCAAAGTGGTGGCGGGGGGGGTGGAGGGTGGGAATCCTGTATCTTTTGTATGATTATTCTGTAAACCCACAAATTCTGCAATAAAAGTATTGCTAAAAAAGACCCTAGGTAACTGGTTTACTAGGGTTAGGAAGGGAAACTAGGAGGAAATGGGGATTGAATGCTAAAGGGTAAAAGATTTCTTTTGGGAGTAATGAAATTTTCTAAAATTGATCTTGTATATTCTCTTATTTCAAAATTTTTCATACCTTCTTTTAGATTTTTATATAGGTAATTATATCTGTTTTTTTAAAAAAAGACATTTTCCTCCTTTCTGATTCTTTTATTCCTCTTTTTGTAACTCCTCTACTCAAAACCCCAGCAACTTCCCATCTCACACAGAACAACATTCAAATTCCTGCTTGATCGTTGCGCCAAACTGATTCCATCTTCTAACACTCAATGTGTCTCAGCCACATTGGTGTATTTGCAGTTCCTTACATATGGTAAGCAGCTTCTTACCTCAGGGTCTTTACACTTATTGCTGAATAGCAAACTAAATAAAGATAAGTCTTGGATGAGCAAATGGTAAAAGTGTGCCATGACCTAATATTTAGCATTTATCTAATGCTTTGTATCAGGGATCCAATAAAAAAACATCCCATCAGACTTGATGTGAAGGAGATGGCACCTTCCTTTGAAAGAAGTTTTTGAAATCTTTTCAGACACATGATTCGGGACCCATTTACACATTCGTATTTTGAACAGAATTGCCTAATGGCCCTAAATATACGATCTCTTGTAAGGCACTCAGGAAATCTGCAGATGTTCTATTAAGTAGGCTTATATATCATCCTCTTAACCCCCACTCCAAACTCATCCCACCCTATTCCCTATGAAGAAATGTGTTTTCTTTATTAAATACTATTTCTCTGGAAATCTGAGGGATTCTCGAGAAATGTACTCTTAATGAGATTTTGAATGATCACCTGAACTTAGAGGAATACCCCTTTTATCACAGTCAGTTCCTCCTGTTCTTTCAGGAAGAACTATGATCTCTAGCTATTAACAGGACAGAAAAATGGTAAATTGGAGACAGGAAAAGCATTATTTAAGTCATGATCTGGCCTCTCAATTAAAATGATATTAAAAAGCAGGATAATCCTCCACCTCAACCCACATGTTACAATGGTGGCAGAATGACTGGATTGCCTTCTCAGAAACCAAGACAAAGGATGCTGTCGCACAGCAGAGTTCATAGACTATACAGAAAGTCAAAAGAATACCAGAAAGGGAGCAGGGATGAGAGAGAAGAACAGGGAAAAAAGCTCCGATTTTGCTTTGCTTGTGTTGGCTGGAATTTATTATTGGCCCCGGAGGAGTCAGAATTAGTGATCTGAAATGCAATCTATCAGAACCACTAAGTCAGCCCGGCCTAGATGGACTTAGCAGCACGTGGCTGCTCACACAGACAGCCTGAGCTCCAAGAATGGCTTCTAATATCGGCTCCCTCAGCCCCCGAGCTCTAGGACAACAGAGCTCTGACTGGGCCGCAGGAGCCTTTGAAACAAGTGTCAAGAAGATCTCCTAGAGCAGGAAGGTCACCTCTTATGAGGAGGGGTGTCAGTAGTCTGGCATGCATTTCTACATTTGTCTTCCAGCCCAAAGGCATGTTCACTCAAGTCCTTTTCATTTCCAAAGGGCATCTTGATGTCTCCTAAGAACTGGTGGCTTTTACTTCATGACGATAAGGAGTGCTGAGTCCTGAACTTACTTTGCATACTTAGCGTTGATGTGAGGCACGTGCCTGCCTCCAGGAATGTAGAGGTCAACTGGGCCGTTGAACAAGCAAGCAAATCTAGAAGCCAACCATGAGACGACCAGGAATGAAGAGGGTCACAATTATAACAATTACAGGGGCTTGATATGTGCCTTTTGCTAAGTTATTTTTAAAAGTCATCTAAATTTTATCCTCATATTAGCCCTATAGTGTAAATATTGTTATATTATTATCATCCCCATTTTTAAGCTTCAGGAAAGTGAGCCACAGAGAGGGGATAACGACTTGCACTCATTGCTGCTTCCTTAAGAAGGGTAAAAGTCATCTTGCCCCACCCTTAAAAATTTCTCTTTCACCAAGCTTTTCAAAATGACTACACTGACTAAGCCTTAATTGGAAGCTCCTATTAAGTATAAAACTTATCTGGAAAGCATAGAACATCCAATATCACTGGTTAAAACTGCAACACAAATTAATTTAGCTGACTAACTAGCAGAGAGAAGTGCTCTAATTGAGTGAGTCAAGGCACTTCAGCTTTAATGGGGATGGAAAAATTGAAGACATTTCTGAAAAATGACATTCTGCTCTTTGTGGTCAAGGATGGTGACTTTGTCTTGGCATATCCAGAGTCTAATATACTCTGAGTCCACGGGAATGCAAATATTCTTTAAGTCCACAGGAGGTACTCAAAAAACTGTTTGCAGCCTGAATGGATGAACAGGTGGGTAGAAGGGTGGTTACATGGGGATCAAACACCAGTCCCACCCTGCTTATCTTAACAGGCCTTTGGAGGTAACTGAAGGAGTTGGCTGTGAATGTGCTTTGTGAATTATGCTCTGCACACAAGTGTAAGAGCACAACCATTCTTTCCCCACTCTCCCCTGCCCTTATTTACAGAAATCCCCTAGAAGATTCTCAATCCAGTGCTCTTTCTAACACACACTGTGGGACCCTGCGATTGTGGAATATTACCATACAACAAGTCTCTCCCAAGGAACTGCAGCACCTATGAGACTTTAAGGACATCACTTGATAAATCACTGCTGCAGAAATCTCTCAGCAGTTCTTAGGGAAACCAAGAATTTGTGAGGCTGTGTGCCTGCATCACCCCTAGGAGTTCTCCACCTCAGGCCCTGCCAACCCTCTCATCTGTGAGCCATTTGACCTTGGATGAGTCTTAGCACCTACCAGATCTTTGATTTCACATTTACAAAATGGGAGTAGGAGCACTTCCCTATCCAACAAGCTTGCTGGGTACGGATCAATAAGGCAGTATGCCAAGCCGACACAGAAAAATGAGTCTCAAGTCTTCATCACGACATATATTGTTCCCCCCATTGAAATATAATTATCATGAGGGCAGGGGGCTTGGTTATTTTATTCCCTGGTGTAACCCTAGCATCTGGAAATGTGTCTGATACATAATATGCATTCAATAAATGTTTGTTAATGAATGAACAACTAATGACTACAAGAACTATACCTCACCATCAATATTATTCTTATGAATGTTTGAGTAAAATTTAAGGTCTAAAACTCAAAGCCTCATTGTTAGATACATGTAAATGTATGTGTACCTTAGCTCCCAATGTACATATTATATAAATAATTTTTCTCTCAAATAAATGAAAGAAATAATGGAATCCATGTCTCAGACTCTGCAGTGACAACTGTATCTGCAATCATCCCTTTGAAATTTTGAGTTTATATATTTTCTGAACTAATCAATTAATTATGTTTTATTTATTTGTTTCAGAAACTTTTTTTTGAGATTTAAAGTTACATTTATTTAAAAAATTCTTTAGGCTTTCATTTTACACTCCTATATAAAATAAAATTCCTGGCTTATAATGAGATACTTGAAATTTCAGAGATGTGAAAAAACAAAAGTGAATTGAAAATAGTTTTTATAAATTGAGGTCTCAGAAATGAAAATTAAAAGAATTCTCTTAAAAGAAAGGAATTGTGATATTCAGTCTGTAGTCTCACTAATACACTAGAAAATTGTTTTGTGGACAGCTGATGTTGACTGGCAATTCTAAACTGCTATCTGGTACCTTTAATCAATACTAACTCATGCCTGAGGCAAGACCTTTCTTGATAGACAATCTCCAGCTATCAGACAGAGGTTGAATTATCTGATGGCTTGGGGTGCAGTATCCATTGAATCTTCCTTCCTGACTTGAAGAGACTCACTGCTGATAGATAATAATTCTCGAAGTTCCTTATTTTCAAGCTATAATTGGGCTAGTTTTTCCTGAATCTTACAAAACTGGTCATCATCTACCTGAACAGCTTTCCTCATTACTTCTCACTTTTCACAGATTCTGTCAATCTGACTCTCAATTTCTGCAGAGTGGGACTGGTGAGCTTTGAGGACTGGTTCAGCATCCACTACTTTCTTAGCAACCATTAACTGTAACATCTGTTTCCGGTACTTGCTCATGATGAGTTCCAAGGCATCTTGGTGTTCCTCCAAGGAAACCCATAGCTCTCTGTTTTCCTGTTGCAAGTCTCTAATCTGTGTGTTCTCTTGGGACAGCAGAACGTGTGGTTTGTATTTGGACACATCCTTCATATCGGATGCATCCTCTTGACACGGGTCTGGAAGTGCTGTCCCAGCCTCCCGCATAGCTGCCACCCGCCAGTGCAGCGCCACCGACTGATCCACCATGATGTATGCCGTTTCATAACTGTGCTCCCCCAGTGGCCACAAGTGGCTAACTAGGCTGGACTTATAGCTTTCAGGATAGAAGGAAGCACCCAGGAAAACTGTGCTGAGCAATAGCCATTATTTAGTCATGAATCCATAGATTTTTCTTTCATACTTACCATTTGCAAAATTCTCAACTTTCATCATCAAATGGAATCTTGGAGAAATATCTGGCCCACATGCCAAAAGGTCAAATGTAGGGAAGCCTTAGTCACTGTGCCCAGATGATGGAGCCCAGTCTTAAACTTGATCTCTTGTGTTCTTTGACTCAGCATACATAATGTATAGCTCATTTGTACTCTCGGCAGTCCAAATATCTCTGGTGGACAAAGAGCATAATCTTCTAAGGCCAAGAATTTTCAATGTTTCTGTCATGTTTCAATGTTTCTGTCATGTGAATTTTCAATGTTTCTTGTCATGTGTCAAGAATTTTCAATGTTTCTGTCATGTGAATTTTCAATGTTTCTTAGATGTTGAGTCACTAAAAAGAAATGACTTGAAATTGAGGCTCTGCAAATGAAGTATTCCAGGGTCTTCTTATCAGAAAAATAAGTCAGTCTTGAAGATATAAGATAAGGGAGAAATATATATTGAGTCTGAGTTAAGAAGAAAGAGACCATGAAAGGGAGATTCTTTTTAACTGAAAAACATATTTACTCTGTACTTGCAACAGACTAGAGGTTGGGCATAAAACTAGATCTCCCAACCCACAAGGAACATCAGAAGGGGAGAAAAGGAGACAAAATAGTTTGTAGAAACTGTCATGTCAACGTCCCCTCCAGTACCTCTCTTGAATATACATCTTTTGGTTAATCTACGCAACTAGTGCCCTACCAGAAACCTATATCATCACTTACTAGCTCTTACAAGATCACACTAATCTCAGCTCCCATCTATCGTCTATTAGACACACTATTTTCTGAATGGTTGGATTTTTGTTTGTTTTTTGCAACATTGTCATCATCAATGCTATCATCATTGTCATAATCAATGTTATCATCAAAACTACAAGTCAGTTCTTAGTTATAAGGAAAATAAATGAGCTTTGGTGAACTTCAACAGAAATGTTGTATTTAATGATTAATGGATAGTTTCCATAATCCCTATGAAGTCTAGAGAATCAAGTCTAAAGCTACACAGCCAGGAATGATGCCCCAAATCTCTTCTTCTCAGGTTGGTCTGAAGTTGGCACACATCCTCCACTGCCGAGCACAGAGTCTACAGTGAGTGTTGTAGGGGGCCTAGCATTGTCAGCCTCTTAAATTAGCTCTGACATATAAGAAGGGAGATTCAACAAAAGAGGGGAAATACTTAGATGTTGAGTCACTAAAAAGAAATGACTAATGCCCAATTTATTTAGCACCCATTTTATGCCAAAGACCTTACACGCATTATTTTCAAAATATCTGAACAAAATAAGTATATATTTTTTAAACGTTTTATTGTATAATATAACATATATACAAAGCAAAGAAAGGAAAAAAGCAATAGTTTCCAAAGAAGTAGTTACAAGGCAGATCCCAGAGCTTGTCATGGGCTGCCATACCATTAGCTCAGATTTTTCCTTCCAGCTGCTCCAGAACACTGGAGGCTAGAAGGAATTAATATTTTTTTATCATCACAATCGACTTCTCTTTCTTTTTTTGTGAAAAATAACATATACAAAAAAAGCAATAAATTTCATAGCACAGTATAACAATTAGCTGTAGAACAGATTTCAGAGTTTGTTATAGGTTACAATTCCACAATTTTATGTTTTTACCTCCAGTTGCTCTAAGACACTGGAAACTAAAACAAATGTCAATATAATGATTCACCAATCATACTCATTTGTTAAATGCTACCTTCTCTGTATAATATGGGTAAAAAAGATGGAAATAGCTGATGTTCTGGAGAACAAGTTTCAGGACTTATCTGGTCCAGAGACACATCTGGTGGTTTGTAGGTTTCTGGAAAGTTACCCTAGTACACGGAAATTTTGTAGAATCTTTTATATTTCCCTTGGTGTTCTTTAGGATTGGCTGGAATGGTTTTGTTTGGGGGTTGTCAAGTTATGATAGGTAGCAACATCTGACTGAAGCTTGCATAAGAGTGACATCTAGAGTAGCCTCTCAACTCTATTTGTACTCTCTCAGCCGTTGATACTTTTTTTTACACTTTTTTTCTCCCTTTTGCTAAAGATGACATGATTGAGCCCATGGTGCCAGAGTCAGACTCTTCTGTGGGAGTCATCTCCATGTTGCCAGGGAGACTTTCACCCCTGGATGTCATGTCCCATGCAGTGGGGAGAGCAATGATCTCACTTGCATAATTGGGCTTAGAGAGAGTGAGGCCACATCTGAAAAACAAATGAGGTCTTCCAAGAAGTAACTCTTAGACATACCTAAGTAGGCTAAGTTTCTCCACTACATGCCTAAAGCTTCACAAGAGCAAGCCTCAAGATCAAGGGCTTGGTTTATTGATGTGGGTGTCCCTAATATTTGACACAGTATCAAGGGTTTCTCCAGTCAAAATAGGTATTTTTGACACTTAAAAATTAAAATTCAAAAAAGTTTATGAAATCTGCTGAAAATCACAAAGCTAGTAAGTCACAGACAAGACACCACCTCTTTGCCATTCTGCTCTGAGTTATCACCTCTCTGCCCCACAACAAGTGCCCTGATAACATTCCCAACTATTGCTCAGAAACCTCCCTTACTCCCACTTTACCCTTATCTGGTCCTTGCTAAATTAAAATTCTAACCATTGCCTCTTCTTTGACTGGCTAGTCCAGTTTCAAGTAGTCCCATATTTTGGATTTGGTATGCAGTTTCCTTTTGTTTGTCCCTCAGGTTGTAATTTAAAAATGTGATTAAAAAATTTCTGCTATGTTCATTTTCACTCCTGACTTCTCATGTAGAATGTCTAAACTTACACTGTTGCTTGAATCTAAATGGGACCAGCTGAGTCTTCTCAAGTCCTTATAAATTGAGGTTAATTGACCTTCAAAGACACCATAACACTTTGAAAAAACTGTTATATTCCTCAGGGTTGCTTGAGTGATTCTTTGAAAAAGAAATATGATTTTGTTTTACCTCCCACCACTCTGTTTAAAACCATTCAATGTCTTCCCTTGTCTCATCTGTCCCTTTTCATGGTCTTCAATGCCCAGCTGGACTTCTGTCCAGTTCTCCAGGCTCATCATGCATCATGCTGTTCTTCACGCTGTTTTGTATCAGTTTATCATTTTCTTTATTTCCTCCATTACTGAATCTTGCTTTCTTTTTCCTGGAGTTGTCTTATTCTCCTTTTCATATCATTGATTTTACTCATTCTTTTGCTTTCATAGAGCCCTGTGCCCTTCCTTGGATACCCATATCAGAGTTGCAACTCCACAATTGCTTCTGTGAATATTTGGCTATACCTGTCTCCACCATTAGAATGTAGGCACCGTGAGAGCTGGGACTATGAATACTTTACTGACCATCATTATTCTTGTGCTTAGTGCATAGTAGTTACTCAATACATTTATGAAAGAAAGGAGAGAAGAACAGAAGGAGAAAAAGAAAGAGGAGAAGGGAAGGAAGAGATGGAGGGAAGGAAAAACCCTGAGACACAGAATTATAGTACTATTTTTATCCTTTCAGTTGATTTCAACCAATCTGGTTGAAGATGGAAAGGGAGAGGTTTGGGTCACATTATACACTGACAAAAGAGAATCAAAATAATTTTCCCATTATCTTTTCTGAGTCAAACTGTATATTTCCTCTTTTCTTCAATATGTTCCTTTTCTCTCCTTTCCTTTGCCCTTCTTAGTGTCATGTCCCTCCATCTATGGCCATTTATGGCCCTGCCACCCCAGTATCTTTCTTTGAAAGGATCCTGTCAAAATTTTGAAATATGAATGTTATTGTTCCTATTTGAACCATATGACAAAACCTTTTTCTGATCAGCATTTTTTTGGGACACTTCTACATGCTAGACAGACATGACTCAAATTCTTGGGTATTTGGTAATGTATGTGATAGTTATTGATTAAGTATATGTTTGATTGAATGATTGTTATTGCAATTTATTCTATATATTAAGTAGATGAATATATATGTCCACTGCCCTCAAGTAGCTCCAGGCTGGTAGAAAGAGACAATGACACAAATCATCAAACAATGATGGACAAAATGGTATGGCAACTACCAGGTTAACAGCATAGGCAATCACCTATGTGCCCAAAGGGGAAGCAGGTGTTTGTCCCTGGAAAGGCTGGTGACATTTGAGCTGAGCCCTCTATATTAGAGAGGTTCACCAAGTATCAAAAGAGGAAGGGAATAGGAAATCCAGGGAGTGGAGTCCCCACATGCAAAACTAAGCAAAGAGATTTATTAACTTGTTGTTGAAATACATACAGACAGAAAAGAACATAAGCCATAAGTAAAGTACTCAATGAATTTTTGCAAATTGAGAACCCTCAAATAACCAGCATGCAAATCAAGAAACGGAACATCACCAGAAGCCCCCTCACATTCCAAGTCACTCCCCAATTAGGTTCAGCTAAATGCTAGCTTTTAACATCATAGATTTTTTTTTTTTTTTTGCATGGGCAGGCACCAGAAAACAAACCCAGGCCTCCAGCACTGTGGGTAAGGACTCTGCCCGCTAAGCCACCATGGCCTGCCCCATACACTGGTTAGGCAGATTTTTTACTTTATAAACTCTTTTTTTTCATGGCTTCTTTAACTCAACATTGTGTTTGTGAGATTCATCAATATTTTGCTTTTTCTCATTGCTGAATAGTATTTCATTGGGTGACTATAATACAAAATTTTCATGCATTCTACTATAAATGGGCATTTGGGTAGCATCCAGTTTTAAACTATTATGAGTATTCCATCAATGAGCATTCTAATACATGCATTCTGGTGACTAGAAAGTGTCTTTCTATTAAGTGCTTTGAAGGTGGGGTTACTGAGCCATAGTGTATCCACATGTTAACCTGTAGTAGATATTATCATAGCCTCAAACTCTTACCACCAGAACACCCTCACCAGCACCTTTTTTCACTTTAGACATTCCGTTAGAGGTGGAGGGGTATCCCACTGTGGTTTCAGTTTGTATTTTCCTGATGACTAATAAAGTTGTACACCTGCTTATATGTGATTCTAATATCTTCTTTCTGTGCAGTCTTTTGCATAGCATGATTTTATAGGCTGTTGATTAGTTAACATGTTATATTTTCTGGGCAAACAGCATTTGCTTGCTGACATTTAAAAGGGCTCTTGATAAATAGCAAAGCCTTAACAGTGGTCACCTCTTAGCATTGGAGAGGTTGGTGGTACGGTAGACTATCCTTCCAGTCTTCAAACTAGTGAACCAATAGTGATAGAAGTGAGACACACTAGGCAGAGATAAAATCCTGGACTTTTAGAATCAAAACAGAACACATGATGAAAAATTAATTCAACCTGTATTTCAAAGATGAGTTCCATGGGAGCAAGGCTTATTGGTCTCAGACAATGAGAATTCTCTAAAACCTTTCATCGTGCCTGGCACTGAGCAGACAAGCAATGTGGAATGCAGAGCCGGCAGCCTGGATCCAGGGCTTCAATGTCATTAGGATTCGGCATTCCCCTATCTCTCCACTGGGCACCATGTTTCATATGCAGATGAATTATATTCCAAAGGCAAGAATATTTCTTCCAACATATTCCCCCATATTTACCAGAATTGTGTCTCACTTGGCCTAGCCTAAATTGCATGCCCATCTCTGAGTAAAATACTGAAATAAAAGAGCTAGAATATTGCAAATGATTAATCCCAAATGATGTAATCATATATGTCTTAGTAAAGCAAACTGAACTATGTAGACTAAAATAAAGAAGAGAACATTCCCCCAAATGAAGCTAGCATCCTTCACCATTAGCAAAAGTAGAAGAAATGTCACCAGGTAGGCAAAATTAACAAATATCTATGTCTCAATGTATGCCATCAGTAGAAAAGGAGCCTTATCTCTACACATAAAAATGACTGAAGTTCAGAGAGGGTGACTTGCACAAGGTCATAGAACAGCACTATTAGAGTCAAAACTTAAAGCCAGAGATCCTATTTTTGCCCGTGTCCTTTCTCCTGGGCTCTGGCAATTTATGAAAATATAAGAAGGTAAAGAATAATTAGCCATTCTCAAGAGCAGGTATCCTTTGAACTGAAGAGCCTGTGTTCAGGTAGCCTTTCCATTAGTAGAATGTTTTATTTTCCTTAAAAAAGGCATGAAATCAATTTAGGTCACCTTATTAACTAAAGCAACATCTTTATAGTGACTTCACTATTTTCAGCTGCAGTGCTGATTAGTGCCTTTCAAATCCCATTTAGGACAGGATGTTTTATGTATTACTGTGCCCTCTGTGTAACAAATTTGACATTTTAGATGGCAACAAATGGCTAGAAAATTGGTCCCTTGAGAATGATAGCCCAGCAGGATTAACATGTAATTATTCTGCCTAAGAATTTAATTTCATTGGGCATAAAGGTTTTACTGAATAAAAAGGTCCTGAATAGTAAATCCTGGACTCAAGTGGTAGATATTAGCACGGACCCTGGATTCTTGCAAAGTTTTTTCAAATGTTTGAAAAGAATTCCCTACGGTTGAATGAATTTCTGCAACAAATTTGGATAACGTTTTGCTCTGTGTGGCACTAATTACTCTGTGAATCTTACAAGTGGGTTCTTCTCTGGTCCTTACACTATCATTTTTGCCATTGTTCTGTAGCGTTGATTGCCTGCCTCTTCAGTCATAGGCTGTGAATCAATGACTTTCTCCGGATATTTGTACTGCCTCTGCCCTTTCCAGTTAAAGGCTTTGTGATCTTGCTGGTTGAGGAGTCCAAAATAGTTATCATTACTGTCTGCTCCTTCTTCCCCACCTTGCTTTTTGGGTTTTATTGTTTTGTTTTGTTTTTTGTTTTTATAGATTAAGAGAATAAAACCGCAATAGATTTCAGTGACTTGGTGTATGACTTATAACCAGACAATGAAAAAGGAGATTATCTGATTCTTTAACTATACCGTTCCTATCACTATGTGCTCATTTACCCATTCATTTCACAGTTATTGAGCACCTACTATGTGTGAGACATTGCATTACGTGTGGAAATACAAAGTTCAATGAATCAGATAAGGGACCAGATTTTAAGACATTTATTACATTTCAGTAGGAGATACAGAAAGAAAAGTAAGTAAGATACAGAAAGAAAGTAAGAAAATTAATACAATTAAAAAATTACAACAGTTTGAGATTAGTTCTATAAAGAAAATGATGTGATAGCAAATGATGGGGGTGGGTGGAGAGAAACGCTGATTCAGAAAGGATAGTCCAGGAAGGACCTTAAATTGGTAAGAATTCATGATTCAACCTAGAGAAAATGAATAATGGCTCCCACTAGTACTTTTTCCTCTCCATTGTATACCAGACCAACAGAGAAACTGATTGTTAAACAATATGATTGTCAAACATTTGCTGCGACTGCTTCCAGTTATAATGGAATCTTCTCTTACTCTTGGAAGGTAGTAGAGCATGGACCCTGAAGTCAGGCTGCTTATGTTTGACTCCTAATTGTGTGACCTTAAGCAACTTCTCTGAGTTTCAATTATCACATAGGTAAATTGGGTATTAAAACACATATGTCATAGGGCTGTTGGAGAAACTTCAGTTAAGTATGTTAAGGGTTACATCAACTTCACAATGATTTATCATCATTGTGTCACTAATTACGTCTAGTAATCATAATTTGTTTTAGTACTATATTTGAGAGAGCTCTCAGTTGTCAGTGACCAAAAACCAACTTGAACTGGCTTAAACAAAGGGAACATATTAGATCAGGTAACTAAACAAGCCAAGAGCATGTTGACCAGACTGCCCAGAAGCTCAAATAATGTCATTGGGAAATCTTCTCTAGATCTCTTCGTGTTGCTCCCTTCTATATTGACTTTATTCTCAGGCTAACACCTGAGAAGCCAGAAGCTCCAAAATGGTGACTAGTTCTATAACCCCAAGGGAAGGAGAACATCTTTTTCTTAATAGTTCCAATTAAAGTGCTGAGACCAAGTCCTGCTTTTAGAGTCACTGAACCATGGTGTGGGCATGGAGATGGGGGAAGAAGGATACTCAGCTTCTCATGACTCAGAGTGAAGGAAGGGTGTTTCCAAAAAAAAATCTAGATGCAGTTACCAAAAGGAACAAATCAACTATTGGAAGAAGTTAGTATATAAACATAATTATTTTAGGATCTGATACAGGCTACTCATATGTGCTCAGAAGTTATGGACACTCAAGAATATGCAACCAACTCAACTAAAAGGAATGGTAAATATTAGGAAATAATTTAACCACCAGGATGGTATGATTGGAATTTGTAATAACTAACATAACTAATTAATCCTTGAGCACTCCTACTTCTGGGCATCTTTTCCCTTTGAAGTTAAATTTATGAACTCACTGACAAACAGGAATTGAGATGCTCATTATGAGCTAGCAATAGGCAGTGATTTCTTCCTATTGGCTTAGAAATAGGTTGGTTTGTTCTCGCTCTGTTTATGTGCTATACCAGGACACTTGAAATCATTTTTTACTAGTTCCTGCTCCATATTCACTACATCCACTCAATCGTAAGTTTCCTAATTTTCTGTCACACCAGTTGCTACACCCTTCATCACTACAACCAACTCCAGTACAAACCAACACTATCTCTTCCCCAGACCACAGCAATAGAAATCTAGAGTCAGGAAAATTTTTAGAAATACGAAGAGATATTGTTACTTTACTTCTTCAAGTCCCTTCAATGAACTCTCTTTACCCTTAAGAAAAAATTAGAATCTTTTCTATAGTCTACCAGAGCTTCATATGATAAGCCCCTGCCTGTATTTTCAGCCTCAACTCACGATATTTTCATCTTTATTTGCTAAGCTCCAGGCATCCCATCCCTTTCCTGTTTTTTATTTTGTTCTTTGAATGTGCCCAGTTCCTTTCAACCTCAGAGAAGTCATTTATTCTGTTTATTCTGCCACCTTAACTAACCGTCTTCACGTTCTCTTCTTTCGCTTATTAAATCCTGTATATCACTCAGATAAATGTTCAATTACTATTTTTTCAAGAAATCCTTCCTTGAGCCCCTCCAGGTCAGATCAGTTTCCCAGTTTAAGCTCTAACAAGCTCCAGGATTTTCTCTTCATACCAATGATTATTATTGCAGATCAATAATCTCGCTCTCAGAGTGACTAGGTTATCTTACACACACCTCATCTGAAATGCCTAGAACAGGGCCTACCATGCTTCAGTTACTCCATGAACATTCTTGGAATAAAACCTGGATTTTCAATGCTGGTCTGCTCCCCGCTGGTTGGAACAGATTGCTGTTTCAGGGTGGGCTTATGTGCAAGTGCCGAAAAATAAAAATGATAATGCAAACCAAATGTTCTTTGTCATATTGAAGTCTCTGAGGAAGAGCAGCTTAAAAAGCTGATCCTGAGCAAAAAAACATGGAAAACTAATACTCCTTAAATAGCTCCTTAAATATAGTCATCAATCAAAAACCCTATCTTTGTGAACCTTCATTACATGGGGAACCTGCTGAAAAATGCACAGCCCTTTATTGCAAAATACATAAAGGAGTCCCTTGCAAAAAAAAATATACCGAAACCAAGGATTTAAACACACACAGGTATAGCCCTGTTGTCAGTGAGAAGCAATAATTGAAACTATCCAATGAAATACCATTTCTGAGAACATCTTGGCCATCTAAAGTATTAGCTTGACATCCAGATCAAGATGGTGTCTTAACAGCATGCACATTTTAGTTCATCTTCCAGAACAACCACTAAATAACCAGAAACAGTACAGAACAGCTCCTGGGCCACATCGGTGACCAGAAACACAGCATGCCCCAGTCTGGACCAGCTGGACCGGCTGCGAGCACCCCCCAGAACCATGAGTTCCCAAAGCTGAGGCTGTAGGTGCCCCTCTCCCACAGGCCACTTCCCAGAGAGGAAAAGAAAGGACTTTACCAGCAGCAGGGACTGTGCACAATCAAACACCAATTGTGGAACTAAGTAGCAAATTCTGACTACTAAATATAGGCCCCCAGCTTAGGTGAATCTGATCAAAGAAGAGGTTTCTCATTTTTGCCCCGGCCCCAAGGGGGCAGGATTGACAGAAAAAGGGGTAAAAAAAAAAAAAAGAGAAGGAAGCAGAGGTTTTTGCAGCTGTGTCTCTACAAAGGCTTGACTGCTTCTGGATACAGCAGCAGGACTCTTCATGCTGCAACTGCCCCAGGCATAGGAAGTGAGCTCTTTTGGGGGCTTATCTGGAAACTGTACCTTCCCCAGGGAAGGGGTGAAGCCCTACCCAGATGGAATCCTCCCATCAAGGAATTCAGACACACCAGGGCTTGGTAATTTGAAGCCATTAAAACCAGCCTACAACCTCTCCTCTGTCTCCACCACACCCCCAGCAGGGAGAGTCTGCCAAAGTTAAAGGTACCACATCATCTTATGCTGGTGGGACCTGCAGTCAGACAAGCACCACATACTGGACAGGATAAGAAAAACAGAGTCCAGAGTCTTCACAGAAAAGTCTTTCAACCTGCTGGGTCTCACCCTCAGGGAAAACCAACACAGGCGACTCTTTCCTCCTGATAGGCCAGTTTGCTCTGGGAAAATCTGGCTGGGGTCAATAATATCTAAGTAGACCCTCCTAAGTGTGTGGGAGGGAAAAACACCACACAAGCAGGGCAAGAAACAGGAAAAACAAGAACTGAAAAATTCTCCTCTGTTAAACAAAACTCAAGCTAAAGGTCCAGATAAAGCTGAGCAGAATGTCAAAGAACAGATAGAAAACAAATTCTTCCAGCAGGAAAACCCTAGATAAAAGAAGTGAAAGCAACCTCCAGAATAAACTAATTAATGTAATTAAATGCCTAGACGCCAGCAAAAAAAACAAATCACACTAGGAAAATTGAAGATATGGCCCAGTCAAAGGAACAAACCAACAATTCAAATGACATACAGGAGCTGAAACAATACAGAATGTACGAACAGACATGGAAAACCTCATCAAAAACCAAACCAATGAATTGAGGGAGGATAGAAAGACGGCAAGGAAAGAACAAAAAGAAGAAACTGAAAGTCTGAAAAAAAATCACAGAATTTATGGGAATGAAAGACACAGTAGAATAGATGAAAAAAGCAATGGAAACCTACACTGGTAGATTTAAAGAGACAGAGGATAGAATTACTGAACTGAAGGGTGGAATATTTGAAATCCAACAAGAAACAGAAACTGTAGGGAAAAAATGGAAAAATATGAGCAGGGACTCAGGGAATTGAAAGACAATATGAAGTGCATGAATATACGTGTTGTGGATATCCCGGAAGGAGAAGAGAAGGGAAAAGGAGGAGAAAAACTAATGGAAGAAATTATCACTGAAAATTTCCCAACTCTTATGAAAGACTTAAAATTACAGATCCAAAAAGTGCAGCATACTCCAAAGAGAATTGATCCAAATAGACATACTCCAAGACATTTAATAATCAGAATGTCAGAGGTCAAAGAGAAAGAGAGGATCTTGAAAGCAGCAAGAGAAAAGCAATCCATCACATACAAGGGAAGCCCAATAAAACTATGTGCAGATCTCTCAGCAGAAACCATGGAGACGAGAAGACAGTGGGATGATATATTTAAATTATTAAAAGAGAAAAACTGCCAACCAAGAATTCTATATCCTGCAAAATTCTATGTCCTTCAAAAATGATGGAGAAATTAAAACATTTTCAAACAAAAAATCACTGAGAGAATTTGTGACTAAGAGACCAGCTCTGCAAGAAATACTAAAGGGAACACTAGAGACAGATACGAAGACAGAAGAGAGAGGTGTGGAGAAGAGTGTAGAAAGGAAGTCTATGAGTAACGGTAAAAAAAAAGGAAACTTAGATATGACATATAAAATCCAGAAGGCAAAATAGTAGAAGAAATTACTTCCTGTGCAGTAATAACACTGAATGTTAATGGATTAAACTCTCCAATCAAAAGACATAGTCTGGCAGAATGGGTTAAAAAACAAGTCCCATCTATAGGCTGTCTCTACTCAAAAGACATTTTTTGTTATTTTGTCCTTGAGGCCAAGGACACAAATGGAATTTACACACCAATGTCTATAGCAGCATTATTAACAATTACCAAGAGATGAAAACAGCCAAAATGTCCATCAACGGACAGTTGGCTAAACAAACTGTGACATTTACATAAGATGGAATGTTATGCAGCTGTAAGACAGAATAAAGTTATGAAGTATGTAACAACATGAATGGACCTTAAGGACATTATGCTGAGTGTGATTAGCCAGAAACAATAGGACAGATACTGCATGTTCTCAGTGATATGAACTGACATTAGTGAATAAACTTGGAATATTTCCTTGGTAACAGAGAGCATCAGGAGATAGAAATAGAGTAAGATATTGGGGAATTGGAGCTGAAGGGATACAGATTGTGCAACAGGACTGAATACAAAAACTCAGAAATGGACAGCACAATATTACCTAGCTATAATACAATTATGTTAAAACACTGATTGAAGCTGCATATGAGAATGATAGAGGGAGGAGGGTTGGAGCATAAATGAAATCACAAAGAAAGACGATAAAGATTGAGATGGTGTAATCTAAGAATGCCTAGAGTGTATAATGATAGTGACTAAATGTACAAATTTAAAGAATGTTTTTGCAGGAGGAAGAACAAAAGAATGTCATTACTACAGTGTGCTGTAAATAGATGGTACTTAATATTTTACAATGTCAACTAATGTGTGAGACTAAAGCAAAAAATGTGTATTTGGTACAAATCTATACTTTGACTAGTGCATCCCCTAATATAACCTATGTAGACAGTTGACTGAACACCTTAAGTACATGGAACTTTGTATAGGACATGAGATTTTGTTGGTTTGCCCAGGTGAAGCCCTGATGAATCCCAAAGTGATTTGATGCCCTGATGAATCCCAAAGTGAATGGAAAAGTATTTGCAAAGTCCCCTTCGGGGAATGGTGAGAACGGGGGAAAACTCAACTTCCCCAAGTTGAATTCCTGATATTCTCACAAGCAGTGTGGACAACCAAAGCTATAGGCTGAGCCCCCAGTCTTGGGGTTTGTTCATATGAAACTTAACCCCACAGGGGATAGGTCAAGCCTACTTAAAATTAAGCATAAGAGTCACCCCCAAGAGAACCTCTTTTGTTGCTCAGATGGCCTCTCTCTCCAGCCAACACAGCAAGCAGACTCACCACCTTCCCCCTGTCTACGTGGGACATGACTCCCAGGGGTGTGGATCTTCCTGGCAGCGTGGGACAGAAATCCCAGAATGAGCTGAGATTCAGCATCAAGGGATTGAGAAAAACTCTAGAATGAGCTGAGACCCAGCATCAAGGGATTGAGCAAACCTTCTCGACCAAAAGGGGGAAGAGTGAAATGAGACAAAGTGTCAATGGCTGAGAGATTCCAAACAGAGTCGCGAGGTTATCCTGGAGGTTATTCTTATGCATTAAGTAGATATCACCTTGTTATCCAAGATGTAATGGAGAGGCTGGAGGAAACTGCCTGAAAATGTAGAGCTGTGTTCCAGTAGCCATGTTTCTTGATGATGACTGAATAATGATATAGCTTTCACAATGTGACTGTGTGATTGTGAAAACATTGTGTTTGATGCTCCTTTTATCTACCCTGTCAACAGATGAGAGGAACATATGGAATAAAAATAAATAATGGGAACAAATGTTAAAATAGATTAGGTTTGAAATGCTAGTCATGAAAGGGATTAGTAAGGGGTATGGCCTGGAAATTTTTTTTTCTGTTTGTTATATTTTCCTGTTGTCTTTTTATTTCTTTTTCTGAATTGATGCTAATGTTCTGGGAATTGATCATGATGACGAATATGCAACTATGTGATGATATTGTGAATTGCTGAATGTATGTGTTGGGAATGTTTCTTTCGTGTAATTTTTTAAATAAATAAAAAAATTTAAAATCATAATTAGTAAATAAAGTCAAATTAGAATACATATTACATATATCTGTACATGTATGGGTATATATGGTACACACACACACATATATGTAAAATGCATGGGTAAAGTAGTGGAAAATCAGTTTCTCCACTAAGGAAAAACATAAATTTTCCATCATATTTTAATATTGGCTAGTAGTGAAATCACTGAGTAGAAAAATCTAAGACTACATTGTCCCTTTACAGCCAACAACAAAATATTTTGATAATAGATAAAGAGCTTTTTCTAGGAAATGATAGTTTTCTGGTTAACTAGACAATGAAAAGTACATGAGAGCTAAGGTTTAACATATTTCAAGATAGGCCTATAAAAGTACACTCATTCAAACCTCCAAATCACTTTCTCAGCCTCCTTAATTGCTATCCTTTCCATGTAGCAAGCCACT
Source organism: Tamandua tetradactyla (assembly GCF_023851605.1). Taxonomy (NCBI): domain Eukaryota; kingdom Metazoa; phylum Chordata; class Mammalia; order Pilosa; family Myrmecophagidae; genus Tamandua; species Tamandua tetradactyla. Next base: position 25,844,036 of record NC_135346.1, read on the forward strand.
CAATTTATAACAAGAAAAGAATTGTTCCCTCTAGCATTACAATCTCTGTCTTGCCACCCATCCTGAATTCCCTTGCCCATAAAAATGAGAAACTAATCTAGTTCCAAATCTGAATATATATAATACTTGATTAGGACTCCATCAACTCTCCTATAAATCTTGGCCTCCCTGGGGTCATTAGCAATTTTGAAGGGTCTTTTTTAAACATTTTTTTTTTGCATGGGCAGGCACTGGGAATTGAACCTGTGTTTCTGTCATGACAGGTGAGAACTCTACCTGCTGAGCCACCATGACCCACCCTTCAAAGGGTCTTTGATGACTTTCATGATCTTGGGTTTGAATTCTGAGTCTAAAATTTACTAGCTATGTGACCTTGGTTTCACTTTCTACGTTTCACTTTCTTTACTGAGAAAATAATTATCATGATAGTGACTACCTCACAGGGTTGCTGGGAGAACGATATAAGTTAGTGATATGTCTAAAGTGTACATAGAATATTACCAGTGAGTGGGCACACTGTTAGCTAATAATAAGTATTGGCTGAGAAATTTTACATTAGTGACAGAACTAATGTAAAACAGCCTTCAAAATCTCTGCAGGTAATTCTGGTGCAAAACTAGAGTGTAAAACCCAGCATTTCACAGTATTTGTAGAAGTTTATAGTGACCAAGATCCTCTCCACATTAAAATGTACTTCACCGAACCACCTGCACTAGCATTCAATCAGCTGCACTGGGGGCAATTCTGACATCCTCTTGGGAAGATACTAGAGCCACACTAGGATATCCCTTCACTGCACAGAGTAGGATTCCAGTATTTTCATGGGAAGAGTGCCCAAGTTCTCCTCAGAAATTAATTGTGCATTCTTTTTAATTCAGAGGTAAACATAAACAAGGCTTCCCAAGCTTTCAGTCAAATAACATGGATACAATCATTTTAGCTTGGAAAAAAAAAAATGAAAACAGACATGACAAATTTCCTTCTGCCAAAAAGAAGCATAACAATTCCATAAAGAACCCATGAAGTGGTGGTGTGACGGTGGCTCAGTGGCAGAATTCTCGCTTGCCATGCCTGAGACCCAGGTTCAATTCCCAGTGCCTGCCCATGCAACAAAAAAAGGAAAGGACCCATGAAGTGTCTGCCTGTGCAAATGCCACTCACTGTGCACCATCCAAGATCTACAAAATGTACCCTATGACTTAGAGACTTGCTCATGAGGGGAATCATGGGTTAAATGCAATTAAAAATTGGGGGATGTCTACCCAAAATGATGACTATGGTTTTAGCATAATTGATTTATCAGGCCTTCCCTCTAGTAGAGAATAGGTAGGTAGTAGGAGGAGTATTCCCAGTTTTTCTCAATAAAACATGTCATCAGCAGATGAGAGCACTCTCTTCTCTAAGGGTGAAGGGCCCACATCCATTCCATCCTAAAGGAGCATCAACTCTCTGAACCAAAGTTTAAGAAAGGAGAAGGGCAGCATGGACAAAGATAACTCCAGAAGAGGGATAGTGAAAAAAGTTGGCTAGACTTAGATAAATCACACAATCTTGAGGTTTGAGGGGACTTCATTCAGAGGTCAACTTGTCTAGGGCCCCAATTTCTTTGACCCACTTACAGGTAGATGTCTAGCCTCTGACTGAATGCTTTTTAGAAAGGAGATGTTACCAACCTACATTGAAGTTCCCCCTCATCATTGGGCTAACTCTGGCTATTACAAACTAGATAAATTTCATCTACTGGCAATTCCTCCCCAATGGCTCAATGTTACACTCCAAAAGATGTTTATTCCTCCTTTAAAATGTAAAATTTCCAAATGGTCTGGAGATAACTACTCAGATCTCCCCGTTAAAAATAAATACTTCATCAACTCAACAACAAAAAGATAGCCAACCCAATTACAAAATGGGAAAAAGACTTGAATAGACACCTCTCAGAGGAGGAAATACAAATGGCCAAAAGACACATGAAGAGATGCTCAATGTCCCTGGCCATTAGAGAAATGCAAATCAAAACCACAATGAGATATCATCTCACACCCACCAGAATGGCCATTATCAACAAAACAGAAAATGACAAGTGCTGGAGAGGATGCGGAGAAAGAGGCACACTTATCCACTGTTGGTGGGAATGTCAAATGGTGCAACCACTGTGGAAAGCAGTTTGGCGGTTCCTCAAAAAACTGAATATAGAATTGCCATACGATCCAGCAATACCATTGCTGGGAATCTACTCAAAGGAATTAAGGGCAAAAACTCAAACAGACATTTGCACACCAATGTTTATAGCAGCGTTATTTACAATTGCAAAGAGATGGAAACAGCCAAAATGTCCATCAACAGACGAGTGGCTAAACAAACTGTGGTATATACGTACGATGGAATATTATGCAGCGTTAAGACAGGATAAACTTATGAAGCATGTAATAACATGGATGGACCTAGAAAACATTATGCTGAGTGAGTCTAGCCAAAAGCTAAAAGACAAATACTGTATGGTCCCAATGATGTGAATCGACACTCGAGAATAAACTTGGAATATGTCATTGGTAACAGAGTTCAGCAGGAGTTAGAAACAGGGTAAGATAATGGGTAATCGGAGCTGATGGAATACAGACGGTGCAATAGGACTAGATACAAAAACTCAAAAATGGACAGTACAATAATACCTAATTGTAAAGTAATCATGTTAAAATACTGAACGAAGCTGCATCCGAGCTATAGGTTTTTGTTTTGTTTTGTTTTGTTTGTTTTGTTCTTATTATTATTACTTTTATTTTTTTTCTCTATATTAACATTCTATATCTTTTTCTGTTATAATGCTAGTTCTTCTAAACCGATGCAAATGTACTAAGAAACGATGGTCATGCATCTATGTGATGATGTTAAGAATTACTGATTGCATATGTAGAATGGTATGACGTCTAAAAAAAAAAAAAATGGTCAGCACAATACTGCCTAATTGTAATGTAATTATCTTGGAACGCTGAATGAAGCTGCATCTGATCTATAGTTTTTTTGTTTGTTTGTTTGTTTTGTTTTGTTTCTCTTATATATTTTTGTACTTTTTATTTTTATTTGTGTTTTCTCTCTGTTATCACTTTATTTCTTTTTCTGTTGTAGTGCTATTTCTTTCTCTAAATCGATGCATATGTACTGAGAAATGATGACCATACACCTATGTGATGATATTAAGAATTACTGATTGCATATGTAGAATGGATTGATTTCTATTGTTGTGTTAGTTAATTTTTTTAATTAATAAAAAAAAAAAAAAAAAAAAAAAAGATGAGCAGAACATGTGGAATAAAAATACATAATAGGGGGAACAAATGTTAAAATAAATTTAGTTTGAAATGCTAGTGATAAATGGAAGTGAGGGGTAAAGGGTATGGTATGTATAATCGTTTTTTTTCTGTTATTTTATTTCTTTTTCTGTTGTCTTTTTATTTCTTTTTCTGAATTGATGCAAATGTTCTAAGAAATGATGAATATGCAACTATGTGATGATATTGAGAATTACTGATTATATATGTAGAATGGAATGATGTGCTAATGTTTTTGTTTGTTTGTTCTTAATTTTTTAAATTAATAAATAAATAAATTTTAAAAAATAAATAAATAAATAAATAAATACTTCATAACCCTCTCCTGATTCAATCTACTACAACTGTGATTAATATAACTACCCATACCTGTAATTATCAAAGATAATCCTTGTTGGATTATAAAGATACAGCACTAGCCCACTCACTTTGGAAGCCTCCATGTACATCAGATAATTCCCAGTGCTCTGGTTCCTGACATAGCTTCAGAGCTTTCAGGGTCCTTCACAAGTCCACTCATAATAAAATGACTTTACAGGATTTCATTATGAGTGTCCAGGAAATAGGGGTGTTCCTGTTTGCTAATGCTGCTAGAATACAAAAATAGGTTATATCCTGTATACCAAAAATAGGTTGGCTTTCATAAAAGAGATTTATTAAGTTACAAATTTACAGCTCTAAGGCCATAAAAACATCCAAACTAAGGCATCCAGAGAAAGGCATCTTGAGACAAGAAAGGCCAATTGCATCTGAACAACTCAGTTAACTGGGAAGGCATGTGGCTGAAGTCTGATGGTCCTTTGGCTTCTGGTTTCAAACAGATTCCCTGGGGGCATTTCTTTCTTCATCTCCAGATTTCTCTGCATCAGCTCTGAGCTTTTCCAAAATTGGTTCTTTCTTAAGGTACTCCAGTAAGCACATTAAGATCCACCTTGAATGGGTAAAGATACAAAAGTTTTCACCCACAATTGGGTGGGTCATATCTCCATGGAAACAACCTAATCAAAAGATCCCATTCTAAACAATACGTCTGCCCCACAAAATTGGATTAGGAAAAAGAACATGCCTTTTCTGAGGTACATAACAACTTCAAACCAGCACAAGCGGGTGCATAAATAATTGCAAGACTATATATATACTGATCTTGGAAAGAGAGTAAAAGGTTTCTAGATCAGAGATGTATTACATAAATTTTTGACAAAATGCAGGCTTCAAGGATCAGGCAAAGCTGAGGCATTATTGTAACCACAGCTGATATGCATTTAGCACCTACCATGCACCAGGATAGTACAAAGAACTTTAAATATATTACCTCATTTAGAACATTTAGAACGGGACTTAGAGAATAAGCTTAGAGAAGTTACTTACACACTTGTGGTTCTGTCTAATCACAAAGCCATCACTCTTCAGGGGTGTGCTAGTTTGAAAGGGTTGATGTACCTTAGAAAAGCCATGTTTTTTTATTAATTAAAAAACAAATCAACTAACACATTTAGAAATCATTCCATTCTACATATGCAATCAGTAATTCTTAATATCATCACATAGATGTATGATCATCATTTCTTAGAACATTTGCATTGATTTAGAAAAAAAAGCAAGATAACAGAAAGAGAAATAAAATGATAATATAGAGAAAAAATAAAAATACAAAATACAAAAAATATATATAAACAAAGAAACAAACAAAAAACCTATAGCTCAGATGCAGCTTCATTCAGTGTTTTAACATGATTACATTACAATTAGGTAGTATTGTGCTGTTCATTTTTTAGTTTTTGTATCTAGTCCTGTTGCACAGTCTGCATCTCTTCAGCTCCAATTACCCATTATCTTACCCTGTTTCTAACTCCTGATGGTCTCTGTTACCAATGACATATTCCAAGTTTATTCTATAATGTCAGTTCACATCAGTGGAACCATAGAGTATTTGTCCTTTAGTTTTTGGCTAGTCTCACTCAGCACAATGTTCTCTATGTCCATCCATGTTATTACATGCTTCATAAATTTATGCTGTCTTAAAGTTGCATAATATTCCATTGCATGTATATACCACAGTTTGTTTAGCCATTCTTCTGTTGATGGACATTTTGGTTGTTTCCATCTCTTTGCAATTGTAAATAATGTTGCTATAAACATTGGTGTGCAAATGTCCGTTTGTGTCTTTGCCCTTAAGTCCTTTGAGTAGATACCTAGCAATGGTATTGCTGGGTCGTATGGCAATTCTATATTCAGTTTTTTGAGGAACTGCCAAACTGCCTTCCACAGTGGTGGCACCATTTGACATTCCCACCGACAGTGGATAACTGTGCCTCTTTCTCCGCATCCTCTCCAACACTTGTCATTTTCTGTTTTGTTGATAACGGGCATTCTGGTGGGTGTGAGATGATATCTCATTGTGGTTTTGATTTGCATTTCTCTAATGGCCAGGGACATTGAGCATCTCTTCATGTGCCTTTTGGCCATTTGTATTTCCTTTTCTGAGAGGTGTCTGTTCAAGTATTTTTCCCATTTTGTAATTGGGTTGGCTGTCTTTATGTTGTTGAGTTGAACAATCTCTTTATAAATTCTGGATACTAGACCTTTATCTGATATGTCATTTCCAAATATTGTCTCCCATTGTGTAGGCAGTCTTTCTACTTTCTTGATGAAGTTCTTTGATGCACAAAAGTGTTTAATTTTGAGGAGCTCCCATTTATTTATTTCTTCAGTGCTCTTGCTTTAGGTTTAAGGTCCATAAAACCACCTCCAATTGTAAGCTTCATAAGATATCTCCATACATTTTCTTCTATTTTATGGTCTTAGACCTAATGTTTAGATCTTTGATCCATTTTGAGTTAACTTTTGTATAGGGTGTGAGATATGGGTCTTCTTTCATTCTTTTGCATATGGATATCCAGTTCTCTAGGCACCATTTATTGAAGAGACTGTTCTGTCCCAGGTGAGTTAGCTTGACTGCCTTATCAAAGATCAAATGTCCATAGATGAGAGGGTCTATATCTGAGCACTCTATTCGATTCCATTGGTCAATATATCTATATTTATGCCAATACCATGCTGTTTTGACCACTGTGGCTTCATAATATGCCTTAAAGTCTGGCAGCGTGAGACCTCCAGCTTCGTTTTTTTTCCTCAAGATACTTTTAGCAATTTGGGGCACCCTGCCCTTCCAGATAAATTTGCTTATCAGTTTTTCTATTTCCAAAAAATAAGTTGTTGGGATTTTGATTGGTATTGCATTCAATCTGTAAATCAATTTAGGTAGGATTGACATCTTAACTATATTTAGTCTTCCAATCCATGAACACGGCATGCCCTTCCATCTATTTAGGTCTTCTGTGATTTCTTTTAACAATTTTTTTGTAGTTTTCTTTGTATAGATCTTTTGTCTCTTTAGTTAAATTTATTCCTAAGTATTTTATTCTTTTAGTTGCAACTGTAAATGGAATTCATTTCTTGATTTCACCCTCAGCTTGTTCATTGCTAGTGTATAGAACACTACAGATTTTTGAATGTTGCTCTTCTAACCTGCTACTTTGCTGTACTCATTTGTTAGCTCTAGTGGTTTTGTTGTGGATTTTTCCGGGTTTTTGGCATATAGTATCATATTGTCTGCAAACTGTGATAGTTTTACTTCTTCTTTTCCAATTTTGATGCCTTGCATTTCTTTTTCTTGTCTAATTGCTCTGGCTAGAACCTCCAACACAATGTTGAATAATAGTGGTGATAGTGGACATCCTTGTCTTGTTCCTGATCTTAGGGGGAAGTTTTCAATTTTTCCCCATTGAGGATGATATTAGCTGTGGGTTTTTCATATATTCCCTCTATCATTTTAAGGAAGTTCCCTTGTATGCCTATCTTTTGAAGTGTTTTCAACAGGAAAGGATATTGAATCTTGTCAAATGCCTTCTGTGCATCAAATGAGATGATTATGTGATTTTTCTGCTTTGATTTGTTGATATGGTGTATTACATTAATTGATTTTCTTATGTTGAACCATCCTTTCATACCTGGGATGAATCCTACTTGGTCATGATGTATAATTCTTTTAATGTGTTTCTGGATTCGATTTGCTAGAATTTTGTTGAAGATTTTTGCATCTATATTCATTAGAGAGATTGGTCTGTAGTTTTCTTTTTTGTGATATCTTTGCCTGGTTTTGGTACGAGGGTGATGTTGGCTTCATAGCATGAATTAGGTAGCTTTCCCTCCACTTCGATTTCTTTGAAGAGTTTGAGGAGAGTTGGTACTAATTCTTTCTGGGATGTTTGATAGAATTCACATGTGAAGCCCTCTGGTCCTGGTCTTTTCTTTTTGGGAAGCTTTTGAATGACTGATTCAATTTCTTTACTTGTGATTGGTTTCTTAAGGTCATCTATTTCTTCTGGAGTCAAAGTTGGTTGTTCATGCCTTTCTAGGAACTTGTCCATTTCATCTACATTGTTGTATTTATTAGCGTAAAGTTGTTCATAGTATCCTGTTATTACCTCCTTTATTTCTGTGAGGTCAGTAGTTATGTCTCCTCTTCCATTTCTGATCTTATTTATTTGCATCCTCTCTCTTCTTCTTTTTGTCAATCTTGCTAAGGGCCCATCAATCTTGTTGATTTTCTCATAGAACAAACTTCTGGTCTTATTGATTTTCTCCATTGTTTTCATGTTCTCAATTTCATTTATTTCTGCTCTAATCTTTGTTATTTCTTTCTTTTGGCTTGCTTTGGGGTTAGTTTGCTGTTCTTTCTCCAGTTCTTCCAAGTGGACAGTTAATTCCTGTATTTTTGCACATTCTTCTTTTTTGAAATAGGCATTTAGGGCAATAAATTTCCCTCTTTCCACTGCCTTTGCCCGCGTCCCATAGGTTTTGATATGTTGTGTTTTCATTTTCATTCACCTCGAGATATTTACTAATTTCTCTTGCAATTTCTTTCTTGACCCACTGGTTGTTTAAGAGTGTGTTGTTGAGCCTCCACATATTTGTGAATTTTCTGGCACTCTGCCTATTATTGATTTCCAACCTCATTCCTTTATGATCCGAGAAAGTGTTGTGTATGATTTCAATCTTTTAAAATTTGTTGATACTAGCTTTGTGACCCAGCATATGGTCTATCTTTGAGAATGATCCATGAGCACTTGAGAAAAAGATGTATCCTGCTGTTGTGGGGTGTAATGTCTTATTAATGTCTGTTAAGTCTATCCCATTTATTGTAATATTCAAATTCTCTGCTTTTTATTGATCCTCTGTCTAGATGTTTTGTCCATTGATGAGAGTGGGGAATTGAAGTCTCCAACTATTATGGTAGATGTGTCCATTTCCCTTTTCAGTGATCACAGTGTATTCTTCACATATTTTGGGGCATTCTGATTTGGTGCATAAATATTTATGATTGTTATGTCTTCTTGTTTAATTGTTCCTTTTAGTAGTGGATAGTATCCTTCTTTGTCTCTTTTAACTGTTTTACATTTGAAGTCTGATTTGTTGGATATTAGTATAGCTACTCCTGCTCTTTTCTGGTTTTTATTTGCATGAAATATCTTTTCCCAGCCTTTCACTTTCAACCTATGCTTATGTTTGGGTCTAAGATGTGTTTCCTGTAGACAGTATATAGAAGGATCCTGTTTTTAAATCCATTCTGCCAGTCTATGTCTTTTGATTGGGAAATTCAGTCCATTAACCTTTAGTGTTATTACTGTTTGGGTAATACTTTCCTCTACTATTTTGCCTTTTGTATTATATATATCATATCTGGTTTTCCTTCTTTCTACACTCTTCTCCATACCTCTCTCTTCTGTCTTTTTGTATCTGACTTTAGTGCTCCCTTTAGTATTTCTTGCAGAGCTGGTCTCTTGGTCACAAATTCTCTCAGTGACTTTTTGTCTGAGAATGTTTTAATTTCTCCCTCATTTTTGAAGGACAATTTTGCTGGATATAGGAGTCTTGGTTGGCAGTTTTTCTCTTTTAGTAATTTAAATATATCATCCCACTGTCTTCTATCTTCCATGGTTTCTGCTGAGAAATCTACACATAGTCTTATTGGGTTTCCCTTGTATGTGATGGATTGTTTTTCTCTTGCTGCTTTCAAGATCCTCTCTTTCTCTTTGACCTCTGATATTCTAGCTAGTAAGTGTCTTGGAGAATGCCTATTTGGGTCTAATCTCTTTGGGGTGTGCTGCACTTCTTGGATCTGTAATTTTAGGTCTTTCATAAGAGTTGGGAAATTTTCAGTGATAATTTCTTCCATTAGTTTTTCTCCTCCTTTTCCCTTCTCTTCTCCTTCTGGGACACCCACAACATGTATATTTGTGCGGTTCATATTTTCCTTGAATTCCCTGATACCCTGTTCAAATTTTTCCATTCTTTTCCCGATAGTTTCTCTTTCTTTTTGGAATTCAGATGTTCGATCCTCCAAATCACTAATTCTATCTTCTGTCTCTTTAAATCTATCATTGTAGGTATCCATTGTTTTTTTCATCTTTTCTACTTTATCCTTCACTTCCATAAGTTCTGTGATTTGTTTTTTCAGTTTTTCTATTTCTTCTTTTTGTTCAGCCCATGTCTTCTTCATGTCCTCCCTCAATTTATTGATTTCATTTTTGAATAGGTTTTCCATTTCTGTTGGTATATTCAGCATTAGTTGTCTCAGCTCCTGTATCTCATTTGAACTATTGGTTTGTTCCTTTGACTGGGCCATATTCTCAATCTTCTGAGTGTGGACCGTTATCTTCTGCTGGCGTCTGGGCATTTAGTCAGATTTCCCTGGGTGTCAGACCTAACAAGTTTGTAAGATTTTTCTGTGAAATCTCTGGGTTCTGTTTTTCTTATCCTGCCCAGTAGGTGGCGCTCGTGGCACACGTTTGTCTCACGTTTTTGGAAGGGATCCCTTCCGGTCACCGTTCTCCGCAGCCTGGGGGATTTCTGATCCAATTCTCTCAGTTGGTCCGGGGGGCCGCACGTGGTGGGGGCGTCAGCCACCGCGGCTTGAGGGGACCCTGTGGCTCCTTTATTAATTCCCCTATTGGTGTTTGGTTGGACCCAGTCCTTGCCACTGTCGGAAATTCCCTCCTCTCCCTGGAGGGGTGTCGGTCGCCAGCCGCAGTGGCCTGGGGAATTCGCCACTGGACCAGGAAGCCGCCCGCAGGGGAGGGGCGTCGGTCGCCGGCCGCCGCAGCCTGGGGAATTCGCCACCAGACCAGGAAGCCACCCACGGGGGAGGGGCACCGGTCGCCGGCTACCGCGGCTTGGGTAGCCCTCTGATCCGAGACTCGTAGCCAGTCCAGGAAGCCACCCGTAAAAGAGGGGTGCCGGCCGCCTCGGCTTGGGAAACTTGCCTCTCTGAGACTCTCAGCCGGCCTGGGAAGGAGGGAAGGAGGAGCCCCAGCCGCCACAGCTGCCGTGGCTAGGGGAATTGCACGCCGCTCGGGGATCTCACCGCAGCAGATTCTCGCAGTCAGACTAGCCAGTCCAGACTGGGGTACGTTCTGTGTCCATTCCCTGCCGTGGCCCCGGGAGCTGTTCTGCACTGTTTCTGTTCACCTAGTAGTTGTTCTGGAGGAGGAACTAAGACGCACGTACCTTACTAAGCTGCCATCTTGGCCCCCTCTACTCAGCTTAGTCGTTTTTGAAAGAGATGGTAGTTTGTAATTTCTGGAGAAGGTCTCTCCCCAAAAGGGGGTATGGACACTCTGGCATTACAAGAAATGAGTGGGTGACAGTTCCCTCCCCAAGTTTAGTGATCTTAGTCTTAGTCCATGGGTAAGACTTAACCTTTCCCAATGCTCCCTGTATGGGGATTTTTTTCCTTAGATGTGAGTCCTTCTGCCTGCTGGAGGACAGAGAAGATTGCCCCAGTATCCACAAGAAATTTTATAGGCTTGCCCCCAATTTCTAAGGTGACCCTGGGCTCCCGGAGGCTCAATGGAATGGAGTCCCAACCCCGTCAATTCACCTTTTCAACTAGAATGGGGGCCAGTTTCAGTCCTTTAAGTTCTCTTTTAGGGCATTCATTTTTCTAATGTCCATTTTTTTCACAGTAGGTGCATTGGTTTGTACCTAGGCCCACCCGTTTTCCTTGGTTTCCCTTTCTTTTTTCAATGGTTTTCCATTTGCCATTTTGTTTTTCCTGTTCAGCCATTGCAGATACTAAAATTTTGTGTATTTTTTTGGACTGCGTGGTCCTGGGGTCATCTCTGTTATTAAAAGTCTTTTGTGCAGAGGAGGGATCAAGATGGTGGTTTAGCAATGTGCACATTTTAGTTCGTCCTCCAGAACAACCACTAAATAACCAGAAACAGTACAGAATGGCTCCCAGAGCCATGTCAGTGACCGGACACACAGCATACCCCAGTCTGGACCAGCTGCAAGCCTCCCCAAAACCATGAGTTCCCCAAGCCATGGCAGCCGGCACCCAGTGCCCCTCCCCCACAGGCGGCTTCCCAGAGGGAAAGGAAAGAGACTCTAAACCTGGTCAAGGTGGAGGTCACTCATTGGGCTCTCAGAAAAAGAAAAAAGGGGAGGAAACGGAGGCTTTAGTGGCTGTCTCTATGGAGGCTTGGCTGCCTCTAGATTCAGCAACAGGGCTACTCAGGTTGCAACTTCTCCAGACAGAGGCAGAAACGGACTGCTTTCAGGGCTGTCTCCTGCCTGTGCCTTCCCCAGAGGAGGGGTGAAGTTTAACTCAGGTGGAATCCCTCTCTCAAGGAATTCAGAACCCAGGGCTTGGTAATCTGAAGCCATTAAAACCAGCCTAAAATCTCTCTTCTGTCTCCGCTATGCCCCCAGCAGGGAGAGCTTTCCAAAGTTAAAGGAGCCACAACATCTTCTGCTCGTGGGACCCGCAGGCAGTCAAGTGCCACACACTGGGCAGGATAAGAAAAACAGAGCCCAGAGACTTCACAGGAAAGTCTTTTAACCTGCTGGGTCTCACCCTTAGGGAAAATTGATGCAGGTTACTCCTTTCCCCTGATAGGAGGCCAGTTTAGTCTGGGAAAACCCGGCTGGAGTCTATAATACCTATGTAGACCCTCCGAAGGGTGGGGATGGAAAAGGCACCATACAGCAGGGCAAGAAACAAGAAAATAAGAACTGAAAAATTATCCTCTGTTAAACAAAACCTAAGCTAGAGGTCCAGAAAAAGCTGAACTGAAGGTCAAAGAACAGATAGACAATAAATTCATCTAGCAAGAAAACCCTAGGTAAGAGAAGTGAAAGCAATCTCCAGAATAAACCAATTAAGGTAATTAAATGTCTAGACGCCAGCAAAAAATAACAAATCACACCAGGAAAATTGAAGATATGGCCCAGTCAAAGGAACAAACCACTAGTTCAAATGAGATAAAAGAGCTGAAACAACTAATTCAGAATATATGAACAGACATGGAAAACCTCATCAAAAACCGAATCAATGAATTCAGGGAGGATATGAAGAAGGCAAGGAATGAACAAAAAGAAGAAATGGAAAGTCTGAAAAAACAAATCACAGAACTTATGGGGATGAAAGACACAGTAGAACAGATGAAAAAAATGGAAACCTACAATGATAGATTTAAAGAGACAGAGGTTAGGATTAGAGAACTAGAGGATGGAACATCTGAAATCCGACAAGATACAGAAACTACATGGAAAAAAATGGAAAAATATGAGCAAGGACTCAGGGAATTGAATGATATAATATGAAGTGCACAAATATACATGTTGTGGGTGTCCCAGAAGGAGAAGAGAAGGGAAAAGGAGGAGAAAAACTAATGGAAGAAATTATCACTGAAAATTTCCCAACTCTTATGAAAGACTTAAAATTACAGATCCAAGAAGTGCAGCGTACCCCAAAGAGAATAGATCCAAATAGACGTTCTCCAAGACACTTACTAGTCAGAATGTCAGAGGTCAAAGAGAAAGAGAGGATCTTGAAAGCAGCAAGAGAAAAGCAATCCATCACATACAAGGGAAACCCAATAAGACTATGTGTAGATTTCTCAGCAGAAACCATGGAGGTGAGAAGACAGTGCGATGATATATTTAAATTACTAAAAGAGAAAAATTGCCAACCAAGAATTCTATACCCAGCAAAATTGTCCTTCAAAAATGAGGGAGAAATTAAACCATTTTCAGACAAAAAATCACTGAAAGAATTTGTGACCAAGAGACCAGCTCTGCAAGAAATACTAAAGGGAACACTAGAGACAGATACGAAAAGACAGAAGAGAGATGTGTGGAGAAGAGTGTAGAAAGAAGGAAAATTAGATATGACATATTAAATACAAAAGGCAAAATGGTAGATGAAAGTACTACCCAAACAGTAATCACACTAAATGCTAATGGTTTGAACTCCCCAATCAAAAGACATAGACTGGCAAAATGGATTAAAAAACAGGATCCTTCTATATGCTGTCTACAGGAAACACTTCTTAGACCCAATGATAAACATAGGTTGAAAGTGAAAGATTGGGAAAAGATATTTCATGCAAATAACAACCAGAAAAGAGCAGGAATAGCTATACTAATATCCAGCAAATTAGACTTCAAATTTAAAACAGTTAAAAGAGACAAAGAAGGATACTATGCACTAATAAAAGGAACAATTCAATGTGAAGACATAACAATCATAAATATTTATGCACCAAACCAGAATGCATCAAAAATACATGAGGCAAACACTGAAAACGGAAATAGACACATCTACCATAATAATTGGAGACTTCAATTCCCCACTCTCATCAATGCACAGAACATCTAGACAGAGGATCAATAAAGAAACAAAGAATTTGAATATTACAATAAATGAGCTCGACTTAACAGACATTTACAGGACATTACACCCCACAGCAGTAGCTAACACATTTTTCTCAAGTGGTTATGGATCATTCTCAAAGATAGACCATATGCTGAGTCACAAAGCAAGTCTCAAAAAATTTAAAAAGATTGAAATCATACAAAACACTTTCTCAGATCATAAGGGAATGAAGTTGAAAATCAATAATATGTAAAGCACCAGAAAATTCACAAATACGTGCAAGCTCAACAACACACTCTTAAACAACCAGTGGGTCAAGGAAGAAATTACAAGAGAAATTAGTAAATATCTCGAGGCAAATGAAAATGAAAACACAACATATCAAAACTTATGGGATGCAGCAAAGGCAGTGCTAAGAGGGAAATTTATTGTCCTAAATGCCTATTTCAAGAAAGAAGAATGGGCAAAAATACAGGAATTAACTGTCCACTTGGAAGAACTGGAGAAAGAACAGCAAACTAACCCTAAAGCAAGCCAAAGGAAAGAAATAACAAAGATTAGAGCAGAAATAAATGAAATTGAGAACATGAAAACAATTGAGAAAATCAACAAAATCAGAAGTTTGTTCTATGAGAAAATCAATAAGATTGATGGGCCCTTAGCAAGATTGACAAAAAGAAGAAGAGAGAGGATGCAAACAAATAAGATCAGAAATGGAAGAGGAGACATAACCACTGACCTCACAGAAATAAAGGAGGTAATAACAGGATACTATGAACCACTTTATGCCAATAAATACAACAATGTAGATGAAATGGACAACTTCCTAGAAAAGCATGAACAACCAACTTTGACTCAAGAAGAAATAGATGACCTCAACAAACCAATGACAAGTAAAGAAATTAAATCAGTCATTAAAAATCTTCCCAAAAAGAAAAGTCCAGGACCAGACAGCTTCACATGTGAATTCTACCAAACATTCCAGAAAGAATTAGTACCAATCCTGGTCAAACTCTTCAAAAAAATTGAAGCGGAGGAAAACCTACCTAATTCATTTTATGAAGTCAACATCACCCTCATACCAAAACCAGGCAAAGATATCACAAAAAAGAAAACTACAGACCAATCTCTCTAATGAATATAGATGCAAAAATCCTCAACAAAATTCTAGCAAATCAAATCCAGCAACACATTAAAAGAATTATACATCATGACCAAAGAGGATTCATCCCAGGTATGAAAGGATGGTTCAACATAAGAAAATCAATTAATGTAATAACCATATCAACAAATCAAAGCAGAAAAATCACATCATCTCAATTGATGCAGAGAAGGCATTTGACAAAATTCAACATCTTTTCCTGTTGAAAACACTTCAAAGGATAGGAATACAAGGGAATTTCCTTAAAATGATAAAGGGAATATATGAAAAACCCACAGCTAATATCATCCTCAATGGGGAAAAATTGAAAACTTCCCCCTAAGATCAGGAACAAGACAAGGATGTCCACTATCACCACTGTTATTCAACATTGTGTTGGAAGTTCTAGCCAGAGCAATAAGACAAGAAAAAGAAATACAAGGCTTCAAAACTGGAAAGGAAGAAATAAAACTATCACTGTTTGCAGATGATATGATACTATATGTCAAAAACCCTGAAAAATCCACAGCAAAACTACTAGAGCTAATAAATGAGTACAGCAAAGTGGCAGGTTACAAGACCAACATTCAAAAAATCTGTAGTGTTTCCATACACTAGTAATGAACAATCTGAGAGGGAAATCAAGAAACGAATTCCATTTACAATTATAACTGAAAGAATGAAATACTTAGGAATAAATTTAACTAAAGAGACAAAAGACCTATACAAATAAAACTACAAGAAACTGTTAAAAGAAATCACAGAAGACCTAAATAGATGGAAGGGCATGCCGTGTTCATGGATTGGAAGACTAAATATAGTTAAGATGTCAATCCTACCTAAATAGATTTACAGATTCAATGCAATACCAATAAAAATCCCAACAACTTACTTTTCAGAAATAGAAAAAGCAATAAGCAAATTTGTCTGGAAGGGCAGTTTGCCCCGAATTGCTAAAAGTATCTTGAGGGAAAAAAACGAAGCTGGAGGTCTCATGCTATCTGACTTTAAGGCATATTATGAAGCCACAGTGGTCAAAACAGCATGGTATTGGCATAAAGATAGACATATTGACCAATGGAATCGAATAGAGTGTTCACATATAGACCCTTTCATCTATGGACATTTGATCTTGATAAGGCAGTCAAGCCAACTCACCTGGGACAGAACAGTCTCTTCAATAAATGGTGCCTAGAGAACTGGATATCCATATGCAAAAGCATGAAAGAGGACCTGTATCTCACACCCTATACAAAAGTTAACTCAAAATGGACCAAATATCTAAACATCAGGTCTAAGACCATAAAGCAGAGGAATATGTAGGGAAATATCCTAAAAATCTTATGATTGGAGGTGGTTTTATAGACCTAAACCCAAAGCAAGAGCCCTGAAGAAAGAAAGATATAAATGGGATCTCCTCAAAATTAAACACTTTTGTGCATCAAAGAACTTCATCAAGAAAGTAAAAAGATAGCCTACACAATGGGAGACAATATTTGGAAATGACATATCAGATAAAGGTCTAGTATCCAGAACATATAAAGAGATTGTTCAACTCAACAACAAAAAGGCAGCCAATCCAATTACAAAATGGGAAATAATCTTGAACAGACACTTCTCAGAAGAGGAAATACAAATGGCCAAAATGCACATGAAGAGATGTTCAACGTCCCTGGCCATTAGAGAAATGCAAATCAAAACCACAATGAGATATCATCTCACACCCACCAGAATAGCCATTATCAACAAAACAGGAAATGACAAGTGCTGGAGAGGATGTGGAGAAAGAGGCACACTTATCCACTGTCGGTGGGAATGTCAAATGGTGCAACCACTGTGGAAGGCAGTTTGGCGGTTCCTCAAAAAGCTGAATATAGAATTGCCATATGACCCAGCAATACCATTGCTGGGTATCTACTCAGAGAGCATAAGGGCAAAGACACAAATGGACATTTGCCCACCAATGTTTATAGCAGCATTATTTCTAATTGCAAGGAGATGGAAATAGCCAAAATGTCCATCAACAGACGAGTGACTAAACAAACTGTGGTATATACATATGATGGAATATTATGCAGCTTTAAGACAGAATAAACTTATGAAGTATTTAACCACATGGATGGATCTTGAGAACATTACGCTGAGTGAGACTAGCCAAAAACTAAAGGACAAATACTGTATGGTCTCATTGATATGAACTGACATTAGTGAATAAACTTGGAATATTTTTTCATAACAGAGACCATCAGGAGATAGAAATAGGGTAAGATATTGGGTAATTGGAGCTGAAGGGATACAGACTGTGCAACAGGACTGGATACAAAAACTCAGAAGTGGATTGCACAATACTACCTAACTGTAATACAATTTTGTTAAAACACCGAATGAATGTGCATGTGAGAATGATAGAGGGAGGAAGGCTAGGGACATAAATGAAATCAGAAAGAAAGATAGATGTTAAAGGATGAGATGGTATAATCTAGGAATGCCTAGAGTGTATAATAATAGTGAAATGTACAAGGTACAATTTTAAAAATGTTTTTGTATGAGGAAGAACAAAGGAATGTCATTATTGCAAGGTACTGAAAATAGATGGTAATTAATATTTTAAAATGTCACCTTCTGTGTGAGACTAAAGCAAAAAATGTTTATTTGTTACAAAATTTAACTTATGTAGATAGTTTGATTAATATAACTAATATAACTTATGTAGATAGTTTGATTGAATGCCATAAGTACTTGGAATCTCAGGTAGGACATAAGATTTTGCTGGTTTGTCCAGAGTGATGCCCCAATGAATCCCAGAGTGATTTGATCAGTGAGTGGAAAAGTATTTGCAACCCCCCTTTGGGGAGTGGTGAGAACAGGGAGAAATTCAACTTCCCCAATTTGAATTCTTGATATTCTCACAAGCAGTATGGACAACCAAAGCTATAGGCAGAGCCCCCAGTCTTGGGGTTTGTTCATATGAAACTTAACTGTGCAAAGGATAGGTCAAGTCTACTTAAAATTTAGGCCTAAGAGTCACCCCCAAGAGAGTCTCTTTTGTTGCTCAGATGTGGCCCCTCTCTCTAGCCAACACAACGAGTATGTGGGACATGACTCCCAGGGATGTGGACTTTCCTGGCAACGTGGGACACAGATCTTGGAATGAATGGAGACTTAGCATCAAGGGACTGAGAAAAACCCTAGAATGAGCTGTGACTTAGCATCAAGGGATTGAGAAAACATTCTCAACCAAAAGGGGGAAAAGGGAAATGAGACAAAGTGTCAATGGTTGAAAGATTCCAAGCAGAGTTGAGAGGTTATCCTGGAGGTTATTCTTATGCATCAAGTAGCTATCATGTTGTTATTCAAGATGTAATAGGCTGGAGGGAACTGCCTAAAAATGTAGAGCTGTGTTCCAGTAGCCATGTTTCTTGATGATGATTGAATAATGATACAGCTGTCACAATATGACTGTGTGATTGTGAAAACCTTGTGTCTGATGCTCCTTTTATCTACCTTGTCAACAAAGGAGTAGAACACATGGAATAAAAATAAATAATAGGGGGAACAAATGCTAAAATAAATTTAGTTTAAATGCTAGTGATCAATGAAAGCAAGGAGTAAGGGATATGATAGGTATAATCTTTTTTTTCTTTTCTTTCCTGTGTTCGTTTTATTTCTTTTTCTGAATTAATGCAAATGTTCTAAGAAATGATGAATATGCAACTAAGTGATGATATTGTGAATTACTGATTATGTATGTTGTTTTATTTTATTTCTTTATTTTTTTAATAAATAAATAAAAGTCTTTTGTGCAATCTCTATCAGTTCAGACAGGATTTTACCCTTAAATCCTTCTAATTTCTGTAATTTTTTTCTTATATCTGGGGCCGATTGGGTGACAAATGCTATATTTATGGCTCACCTATTTTTGGATGTCTCTGGATTTATAGGGGTACACAAGCAGTATGCCTCAAGGAGGTGCTCAAGGAAAGAGGCCAGAGATTCATCTGGAGTTTGTACGGTTTTGCTACCCAAGATAAGTTGGTTGGCTTCTTGGCTGCCACTTGTATTCACTAGAGCAGATTCTGGTGATACCGATCAAGAGTCTCCTTACCTTTATAGTGTTGGGGTCCCATCTGGGATGGGTGGAGGGGAACACAGCCTCTAATCGGGTTGATTCAGTACTAGGTTGTCCATCAGGTCCAAGAATTAACCTCCTTGCCTCTCTCCTAACTCAGTCTCATTCCTCAGAGGTGAAGAGGGCCTGGAGCTTTTGGCAGTCATCACAGGTGGGCTGGTGGGTAAAAAAGACAGTCTCCAAGAGGGAGATGAGCCTTTGGGGTTTCTCAGAAAAAGAGGGATTCTGGTAAAATTGGAGCTCTGGAAGAATCTGGTGATTGTAAACCAGAAGAAGGGTGGTAAGCAGAGCCACTTCTGGTATAGGGGGTACTGAAGATCACCTCCTGGCTATTAGAGGGACTAGTTACTGTCTCTTGGCCATTTCTCCCCTTTGGTCTTAGAGGGGCTGTTGGGTATGGGGAATGGTCCATCAAGAGTGGATCCTCTGATTGTCCTGCCAATACTAGGATCCCATTAGTCCTTTCTTTTTGAGAGGTTTTTATTAAGAGGGCCATTTTGGCTCTGGGGGAGGGGGGGGGTCTTTCTTTTTGGGACTCCAGGCAAGACCGTAACCACTTAGGTTTTTCTGTTAAAATTTCAATCCAAATTAGTATATAGGGGATTTGTTGAGGGTGGCCTGGATTACCAAAAATTGTTCTTTGGACTTTATAAGCCAAGGATAGACCCGTGATTCCCTCAGGAGGCCACGCAGAACCAAAAATTGGTCACTCCTGTGAGCAGAGTTTTTTTCAAGTTGAAGGCATTGACAGGGGCTCTATAATCTCTGGCCTTCCACTGAAATACCTGGAAATTTTTCAAAAAACATTGAAGGGGAGTACAGAAAAATAAGCTTGACTGACCCATGGTAAGTATGACAAGAATGACAGAGAATGCAATGAGAGAAGGGACAAAGTAAACCAAGACACACAAAAGCCTTATCCTTAATTGATTCCTAACCAGAAGCCCTGGGCAATGTCTTGCTCCGGGACCTGACCTTGGAAGTAATGCTGTGTCCAGCCTTCCAGAGGTCCTCACTGGATCCAATAACAGATCTGTACTCACCAGTGAGGTTTCCAGAAACAGATGACTCCCCCAGAATTTCAGAGGGTCCTGTAGAACCTGCCCGGTTTCTGGTCCTTGCCTGTGGTGGAGGAACGTCTCTCTGAGGCCTTCTCCTAGGCCAGACCTCAGTTCTGGGGGCAATCTCCAGGACCTGTGGTCACCAGATTTCCCATCAGGGATGATCTCTCTGGGGCCTTCAAATGCTGTGGGGTGCACCAAAGGAGAGACCACATGATTTAAAACTGCAAGCCAATTTGAAGCCTTTATTAGCAGGCCAGTGACTGCCTCAGAAACTTCCAAGTAGGAAGATTCAGAGAGCAGCCCCCAGAGGTTTTCAAGGTGTGTTTATAAAGGCTAAAATCATGTTGTGGTTTTGCAATTGCTAGCAAGTAAGCATATCACAGAAGCAGAAAAATGCCATTAGCTGTTTCCAAAACACATCCCATTCTCTCTGTTTCCTAACACTGGTTACTGTTTAATTCTTGGGTATTCCACCCCAATGTTGTGGGGACTTTCCCTGCTTGGGCCTGATTGATTGCTTCTGGCCCTCCACAAAGGTGTTGAAAACATTATCCCACAGAGCCTGGCTTCATACAAGTGAAGCATTAAGAGAATCAAATGGTGCTGTTTTGACTCTCTTTTGCCAACTCACTCCATGGATTGGGAGTGTCATTCTGATTATGGGAATCGGAGTCCTTAGTGTCTTTGAGTCCAGTCAGAGTAGAAAACCATTCATAAAAACCCATTTTTAAGATTGTTTCTTAAGAACCACTCCTGGTACCAAGTTGTATTAGTTAGGGTTCGCTAGAGAAACAGAACCGACAGGAAACACTCACAAATATAAAATTTGTAGAAGTGTCTCACATAACCATGGGAGTGCAGAGTCCAAAATCCACAGGGCAGGCTGTGAAGCTAACAATTCTGATGAAGGGTCTGGATGAACTTCACAGGAGAGGCTCACTGGCCAAAGTAGGAAGAGAGCCTTTCTCTTCTGAATCTTCCTTAAAAGGTTTCTGGTGATTAGATTAAGCATCACTCATTGTAGAAGACACTCCTCTGGCTGATTACAAATGGAACCAGCTGTGGATGCAGCTGGCGTGATGATTATTTAATTATGGAATGTCTTCATCACAACAGACAGGCCAGCACTTGCCCAAACAGACAAAAAGATACCACCATTTGGCCAAGTTGACACATGAACCCAACCATGATAGCTGTCCATTCAAATTAAAGGTTAGTCTCTTGTAAATAGTATATAGTTGGATCATTCTTTTTATACCCTTTCTGCCAACCTATGACTTTTGACTGAAGAGTTTAATCCACTCACATTTAGGGAAACTACTGACAATGCAGGTCTTTCTCCTGCCATTTTGCGATTTGTTCTTTATAGGTCTTATACTTTATTTGACCCTCAATTCTTCTGTTAAAGCCAATTTTAATATTTATTTGTTTTGTGCTATACAATTTTGACAGTTCTAATTTCCTCATGCACATATTTTCAGATATTTTCCCTGTGGTTGCCATGGCACTTAAATTTAACATTGTAAATCTATAACAATCACATTTAGTTTGATACTAACCTAACATCAACAGTGTGCACATATCCTACTCCATTACCTCTCTGTGCCTCCAATTTTTTGTTATACTTGCTAAAAATTAGGGTTCTATGCATTGGATGCCCAAAAACCATAGATTTATCACTATTTTTATGCATTTATATTTTAGAACATGTAAGAAGTATAAAGTGGAATTACATGCCAAATATGCATTGCAACAGTAAGACATTTCTAATTACTTGTATGGTTACCTTTATCAAGGTCTTATACTTTTATGCTGTTTTGATCCACTGTCTAGTGTCCTTTATTTTCAGTCTGAAAAACTCCCTCTGGCATTGCTTGTAGGGAAGGTATAGTGGTGACAAACTCCCTCAGCTTTTGTTTATCTAGGAATGTCCTAATCTCTCTCTTACTTTTGAAAAAAAAAAAAACTATCACTGGATATAAACTTCTTGGTTGACAATAGTCTCCTTTCAGGACTTATTCCATGCCACTGTCTTACCTGAATAGTTTCTGATGAGAAATAAGCATTTAATCAATTGGAACTTTCCTACATAACACATTGCTTTTCTCTTACAGCTTTTTGAGCTCTCTCCTTGTCCTTATCATTCAGCAATTTAACTATTCTGTGCCTCAGCATAGTCCTCTTTGAGTTTATCCTGGTTGGAGTTCACCAGGATTCTTGAATATGTTTTTCCTGTCTTTGTGTTAAATTTGAATTTTCTGCTATCATTTTCTCAAATACTCTTTCTGCCCCTTTCTCTCTTTCTTGCCCTTCTGGGACTCCCTTAATACTTATATTGGAATACTTGATGGCATCCCACAGGTCTCTTAGGCTCTGTTCACTTTTTTCACAATTTTTTCTTTTTACTCCTAAGTCTGAATCATTACTTTTCTTATCTTGGTTCACTGATTCTTTCTTCTGCTGATTCCAAATTGCTGTTGAAACTATCCAAGGAATTTTTTGTTTCAATTATTGTGGTTTTCAATTCCAGTATTTCTGATTGGTTCTTTTTTAAAATGCTGATTTTTTTATTGAGATTCTCATATTGTTTATTAATTATTTTCCTCAAATTTTTAGTTCTTATTCCATGTTTTCCTTTTTCTTCTTAAATATATTGAAGTTTTTTCATTTTTATTTTTAGTCTTTGCTGAAGGTGTGATCTTTGATGGTGTCTAAATATTTATCTTGTTCCTTTGATGTGTCATCATTTTCTGTTTCTTTGTTCTTTGTTTGCCCATTAATCTTTTGTTGCACACTGTATATTTTAATATTTTAAAGGATTAGCTCTGGAATTTAGTTCCTGATAGGTCTTTTCCTTAATTTTATACCTGGCTAGTAATATACAACTGAGAATTCTTTGAGTGCCAGGAGCTAACACAAAGAGTCCAAAGCAAAAAAATCTTTAAAAGCTTTTGAAAATTGCCTCTGAATTGGCTCTTGCCTTTTTTTCAGGGTTTATCCCTTCTACCAAGTGAGTAAGTTAAGCAAGCCAGAATCTGGAGAGAGCCAAGGGAAACCAAGAGATGAACCCAACCCCAAAGAAGCCGCATGGGAAAGCTCCACAGGAAACAGGCTGAAAGTAAAAAAACCCAGGAGCATGGGACCAGCAGATTCCAGCCACATGTCTTTTAACTAACAGAGGTGCTCTGGATGGTATCAGCCTTTCTTGAGTAAAAGTAACCTTTAATTGGTGCCTTAATTTGGACATGTAAACTTGTACTATAATAAATTCCCTTCAAAAAGCTGTCCCATTTCTTGTATATTGCCTTCTGGCAGTGTTAACAAACTAAAACAATGTTAAGGATGCTAATGGAAATGGGATTGTTTTATTCTACTTGTCCATTTTTTTCTGTTCTGATTTGGAGATGGATTGTTGAAGTTTGAAGATGCTAGCAGCAATCTCTCCACCACATGGAGAAGGCTTATCTGCAGTAGGAAAAGATTAAGATTGTGAGACACAACCAAAGAGAGTGAAAACTTGATCTGGCAGTGTTGATTCCACATTCAAGTGTTCCAGACCCTGCTTCTTGTAGCAATTCAGTAAAGTCTGAGAATCACTCTAGTATTTTCCCCACTGGTATGAACTAGAAAATGTATCTTTTTTTGTTGTTGTTTAATTCCATTAGATTTGGGTTTCTGTCATTTACAACCCAAAGACCCTAGATTAATTCAATATTCATAATTGTAACTGCATATGGTGAGGACAAAAGTAGAAAGAAAATGAAACTATTACCCATACAAATAAAAGAGAAAACAAGACTATAATTCAAGAAATTAATAATTTCCTCATTACCTGGCACTAAGTATTATATGTCATCTAGTTATACATATTATTTAACCTGCTTAAGGGTTTAGCACAAGTCCTGGCACACTGTGAGCACTGAATAAATGTTAAACAGTAATAGTCTATAAGTCTCTACATCATCAAATTCATTACATCATAATATCTAATATTGTGCTTTATTAACATATCTGTGACAATTTGCATAAAGGACATTTTTATTTTTGCTGCTTTTATTTTTGGGATTGAGGAAGTTGTCTATTTTTGTAATTTTTTAAGTTGTGCAATATCCATTTCCCATTTCTAAGAGTCCCTCTGGAGAACAACTTATCCAGACTAGATTAGTTAGAAACAAATTTCATGCCTGGAAGTTGAATTACAAAAATAATGAGATAAAGAAAATTAAAAAATATGGAGACCTGCATTCAGTTCTGGTGGCCTGACAAGACCAAACATGAACCATAGTATTGTGCCCTGACTATTGTGCTTCCTGCCCATTCTCAAACCTGGTTAACCAGCCACCCAATGAATATGTGCATGGATACCCTTACAACACATTCCTTTTGGTGAGAGATAGTTTCACTTAATTTCAACTAAAGAAGTCCACCTGATTTATAAAGTCTCATCATTAACAATTTAATTAAGTTTCATTTGGATCATCTCCATTTTACTGAGGAAAGTGAACCTGGCTAAGGTCAACTAACTTTTCTAAGAGCTACAGCTAATATGTGGTGGAGGCAGAATTTGAACCTGGGCCATCTGATGTTCATCATCCTTGCCCTATACCAACAAAGCCCTTCTTCTTGGATATGAGACCCACCTGTTACTGCTTACTCAGCCTGAGAGAAAGTAGGGATCACATATAAAATTACTTTTACCCTCAATGTTGTTAGTCCATAATTGTGCATGATAATTCCCAGGTTACCAGGCAACCAGCAGTAAGGTGAATAGTACATTGGGAAAGTAAAAGGGCTGAAAGGAGAATTAATTGTTCTATTTCATCCTCAGAATTACACCTGAGACTGTTCTCTGCCATTAGCCTTCTCTCAATAATAAAATACATACATTAACTACTTTCAGAATCTTAGATTATATTTCCATCAAAAAATCTGTCTATTACTTCAGTGACATCAAAGTTTGCTATATAAAGATGAATTTTGGATAGATTTTTTATTTGGATGATTATATTTAAAGACCTGTTTGACTTTTTGCAAATGACACCTCCATACTAGCTTATACCAATGCATTTTTTTCTCAGTACTTCTTAAAATGTGTTGGTTTTAATGTGTTGGTTAAAATAAAGTCAATTGAGTTATCATTACACCTCTATACATACAACATGCATATGATTCTTTATGCTTGGGTTGAAAAATCAGCTTGTTGTATCCATTTAAAGGCTTGTTTACCCTGGTTTTGTTCCTTGATTTGTGTTCTCACCTAGACTTTATTTCCTCCTTTGTACTCTTACATTTCAAGTTCTTGAAGTTCAGTCTATTAAAAACTGCAACTGGACACAATTTCTCTTGTACCTGCAACTATATAAACAACACACATGCACATGTATACACACACATATCTTCCCATCTGAAAAACCAGTCATTCATTTCACAGTCCATATTTTTATGTGTTGGCTGTTTAATCTCAAGATCTCTTGAAATTAACTAAAATCTTGTAGATGAAACCATTTGGAGAAAGGGCACAAATGGACCACTTAATTGGGATGTTAAAGAGTGTATATAGAGTAAGAATGGAACTTCCAGGGAAGACGGTGGAATAGGGAGTCCAGGACTCAGTCCTTCCACCAAAATAGTAGACAGGAACTGTCTGAAACAACTATTTTGAAACTCCAGAGGCCAGAAGAACACTATACAGAGTCCATGGAGGAGCAAGAGGAAGAGGCTGATAAATTACAATAAAAAAGTGTAAATTGCTCCCTCCATAGGTAGCTACTGGCACCCGTACCTTACTCTCAGGGCAGGCTGCCATGGGGTCTAGTCCCTGGCTAGCTGCTGGTGATGAAAAGGGACAGAAAATCCTCTTCTCCAAGAAGAAGAGTGGGCATGGCCATGATAGCAAACTCAGATTGCTAGGTCCTGGCTCTGAGGGCAGCTATTGTTTCAATCTGCCCTGGACAAAGGCAGCAGCAGCCATTGCTACAACCCTCAAGACAGCAGTAGAGATGGTGAAAATGTAGACACAGCACTTCCTCAGGGCTGCAGGAGACAGTTAACTAACTGTCTACATTTTCTGGGCAGCCAGAAAAGTGCAGCTTTGCAGAGCCATTAGGGAAGATTTTTGTGTCTTTTCTGATCCCCTTCACACAACTTCTCTAATTTTAAAAAAAGTTAAAAAGTGCATGTAAATATTAAATGGAAGCATAAGCAGTAATTTAAGGAAATGTATGGATGAGGATATCAGGCAATCGGGAAAATTACAAATGCATCCTATGATTTCAATTCCCATTCCATGTTTTGTTTGACCCAAGTTATTTAGAAATAGTTAAATCAGTAAGAAATAAGTCAGTGGGCATTATTTTAAAAGCTGAAATTTATTTTCTCTTGAATATTGAAAGATTTGAAAGGATATTGAAAAATTTAAAGGATATTAGGCCGAATCCTTTCATAATAATGACTGGCTAATGCTGAGTAAAAGTTGCTCCTTGTAGTAGACATAAAAGTTAACACAGACTCAACCCCTCCCTATCCTCTCCCAAGCTAGCCTACATTCATTCCTCTTACCTGACTCCTCCTTATAGACAAGGGATTTTTCAGCTGCTGGTGTAGCCCCTCCTAACAACACCTGTCTCAAAACTCCTCCTGTATCTCCTATATCTTAAAGCCTTGATATCAGCTTTAGTATTTCCTTCTCCCTCACTGCCCATGTACGGATGGCCATCAGATCCTTTCAGGTCCACCTCTAAAGTGCATCTCTCTACCCCTGCCCTTCCTTTAACTTCACAAGCCCTTTCACATTTTTCACCATGATTAATTGAAATGATCTCACAGACAACAGACCAATCATGTGACTTCCAGGTGCCCCAGAATCTTCCAACCTATTACTTCACTGTCCTGACCATGAGATTCTCTTGTCTAATTTTTTTCCACCATTGCTTATAAAAAGTCCAAACATGGCAGCATGCTTTTAAAAGTCTTCCCTGATCTTACCTCTACTTCCAAACTAGTTCTTCACTCTCATTTCCCAGTACACCTCATCCCTCACTCATTTCTTCAGCCATGTGGAATTACCTGTCATTCCTTGCTAAAGTGGCTCAATCTACCTTCTCTGCCTGGAAAGGCCTCCCTTTCTCTTCCACCTGTCCTCTTCTGGTTCCTATTCCTATACCCTCCCCTTCTGTACCAACCAAATGAAAGTTTAACTCTCTTTTAAGACTAGCATACTCACCATGAAGCCTTATCAGAGTGGTGGTAAAGGATGACAGTGGAGTTACCAGGGTTACAAGGAAACCATTACATAGGGGGAAGTTGGTAGCTGGCAAGAACTATGGAACAAAAGAACCAAGAGTCCAGCATTCAAAATTAATGATATATATATCATTATATAAATTGTATAAATTTAGAACCTATTCTCAAGCCACTATTCTGCACTTGTGGTTATGGTAAACTGCATGCTGCTTCTGTGGTCAAAGAAGTGGGTTCAACTGGTTGCAAGCACAGGTACAGAAGTCCCAAAACTGTCTGTAAAGTGACCCCTGCCTTATTGGCATAGTAAGAGACACATCCAGAGATGAACACTTTCCATAATTTTTGAACATGCCATGTATGAAATAGTATGTAGTCAATAGAGGATTATATAATCCTAGGGACATGCTCATTAATTAGTAGCCAACAGATAATTATAGATGCCAATAACAATAGCTTTATGTCAAACACCTGGCCCCAAGCTACACAAAACTATATAAGCCAAGGATAGGAAAGCTTAGGGTTCCAGCTTCTGGACCAGGGTCTGATCCTTGTCTATGCAGATGCAATTAAACTTTTTGAATTGCCTACTTACATTGTGGCTCTTCTAACTTAAAGTGGGTGCTGTTGGTTTTCCTAAGAGGTTGGTAGCTTTCCAACCTAACAGTCTCACCTAATTTCACAACTTGGAAGTAGTATTTCCCTCTTTTGGATCTCCATAGATTTTAGCTTTCATATTTCTGAATAGCTGTTTTAAATTGCCTCGTACTCTAAGTATATGTCAAATTCCTTCACTAGATTGTAAATTCCTTGAAGTTACATACCATGTCATATCATTTTTATCCTTTTGAAGCTTGGTAAATTATTTGAACAGAGTAATAATAAATTCCTGCACATTTACTAAGCTTCACATACTCTGCTTAACATTTGACAAGAAAATCTCATTTATTCCTTGCAAGAAATGAGTCCCTTATTTTACAGAAAAGGAGAATGAGGCTTAGAAATATGTGGTAACTATCAGAAGGTTATACAGTAGCAAAGAGTCAAGATTGAAAATTAGGTGGTTGGAGTCCATACACCATGCCATAATAAACTGCTCCATGTTACAGCAAAATAATAAAAAAAACCCCTCTTTTTAAAGAGAAATAGATATAATCCTGATTAAAATTTCAAATACCTTTGTACATTAAAAGAGTGGGAAAATAGACCCAGAGCAGTATACAGACTTTTCCAAAAATTACCTTGGAATATTTTTCCAGATGTTGTCAAATTTTCTACCTGAAAACAGTATAGAAGATGTTAAATTTCAACTTTAGTTTCAATGTCAACATTTATATCATAATAGTCAATAGTGGCTTGGATGAAAAGCCAGCCTGTAGATACATCTGTTATGCATTATATTGTGCTCCCCAAAAAGATATGTTCAAGCTCTAACCCCCAGTCTTGTAGTGTGGTCCTATTTGGGAAATAGGTTCTTTGAAGATGCTCTTAGCTAAAATGAGGTCAAACATGAAGGGGGTGGGGGAGCTTTAATCCAATATTAGAAGCCTTATAAGGAAAGGAAATTTGTACACAGAGAGAAAAGACAGCCATGTGATGGAGGCAGAGATTGAGTTGTGCCACAGAAGGCCATGGATTACTGACAAGACACCTCCAGAACTCTGCAAACTTCAAAAGAAGCATGGTCTTGCCAATACCTTGATTCAGACTTCTACCTTATAGACCTGTGAGACAATAAATTTCTACTGTTTTAAGACACCTACTTCATGGCAATTTGTTATGGCAGTCCTAAGATACTAATGGAACATCTTGCCAAGATCATATATGTAAGTCTATGATAACTGACAGGTCATAACCAAGAAGAAATAGGGAATCAGCTCATCAAACACTGTAAAGGTTATGCTTTGAGAGCAAGAATATTACTAAAGTAAAAGAGGAAGAATAGAACATTTTAAGAACTTTTTAAAATTAAATATATTGACAACCAAGAAATTTTTATGTGCTATGAGAAATAAAAGAAGAAAATTAAATTTTACTTGAGAAAAATCAGATTAATTTATCTTTTTGGTAATCACAGATGTCTAAAGTTGGAAAGGATATTATTAAAGATCATCATTGTACAGATAGGAGAATTGAGAAAATGGGGAGTGACTTGCCCACTGCCACTAACTATTTATGCTGGACCCAAACGTAGGTTTTTTATGATTCCTAATTCCAGCATCATCATTGTACTCCTGATATTCTAATATGTTAGACATGCTGATGACAATATTATTTTTACTATTAGTAAAGCTTGCAATGTGAGTTGTTTAGTGAAGGTCTCCTTTATGTCTTTCATTGAAATGATCTATTCTCAGTTTCCACCACTCTACCAAAATTGCCCTTCTTACAGCCACCAAATATCTCCATGTTGCTGAATCAAATAGTCATAGCTCACCCTTTAACCAATATGGTGTCTCTGCAGTATTAGCACAGTTGATCATCATTGCCATCTCTAAATATTTTCTTCACTTGGTTTCCTGCACACCATACTCACCTAGTTTTCCTCCTAACTTTTTGGTCACTCCCTTTTAGTTTCTTTTACTGGTTTATCTTTATCTTTATCTTCCAAGTGTTGGAGTCCCCAGGCTATGTATTCTTTTTTCTGCATTTATTCATTCTCTAAATTCTTTATTAGTGTCATGGCTTTAAATGCCATTTATTTGCTAATCACTTCCAAATTTGTATCTCCACACCAGTCCTTGCCTCTGAACCCTTCAGCCACACACTCAACTAAGATGTCTAATAGGCAGAGCCAAAGCAAAATACAACTCAAATTCATATATCATCCTTATTTGTGGTTTTAATTGACTGTCCCTTCTATCTAAATGTATGTGCCAATGAAGACAGAGATTTTTGTCTGTCTTGCTCCATGTTCTATCCACTGTAGCATATAGGAGGTATTTAATATATTTTTTTAATGAACAAAAGATATTCCCTAGCCCTACAAAAGGACAAGCCTTTGTGAGAGTGACCACTATAGGCTACTGCTATGAAACAACCCAGTATTATCTAAGGGGCACAGTGTAATAAAAAACTGACTTATTTTTCTGAGCTAAACTAATAAAGCCAGACTTTTTTTTTTTGCATGGGCCAGCACCTGGAATCGAACCCAGGCCTCTGGCATGGCAGGTGAGAATTCTGCTACTGAGTCACCATTGCACTGCCCCAGACTATTTTTATTCAACGAAGAAGAAGGATTAGTTGGTGCAAGTCTCAGAGGCAGTGAAGAGTTTAGTGCTTTAAAGAATCCACACTGCCTTTAAAAAGATAATGACCCTACCATCACAGGAGAGAAAAGTCCAATGAGCACAATTAGATCTAACAAAATATTAATACATTGTGCTTAATCATTGCATATAATCTGCACACAGCCTTATGAGAGAAAGACCAGTATTGTCCCTATTTTGCAGCTGAAGAAATGATGGCTCTAAGAACTTAAGAAATTTCCTCAAATAAAAGGAGGAGCTGAGATTCAAATCCAGATCTCTCTGACACCAAATCCCTTTGTCCCTGTTATGGTGTCTTTGAAGAGGACTAATTCAAAACATTTTTCAATTCTGAAAATGAGGTTGGCCTATTCATGATAGGATATTTTCCTTGAAGGGAGCCAAAAAAAGGTCCAGCACTTGGGTTAGTTAAAGAACAACGTAAAGGGTGTGGGTCATGGAGCAATGTTGTGCTGGGAAAGACTTGGATGGACTGAACATGGAATTCATAATAGCCCCATCCAAAAATAGATATTATAGCAGATTCTGTCAGTGTTCCCTTCATATTCTATTTCATACACACAACATTTTCATGGCCTGATTGACAAGGGTCAGGCTGTTAGAAAAAAGGGGCCCCTCAACAGCCTAATATTTAACACCCTCAAAGGTAACCCTTAACAATAAGTGTGGGGAATCCCTGGTGGCAAAATCTTGCTTGATCAGAATGCTGTCTGCCATAGTTGTCTGATGGCCCAATCCACTGCCCTACTGGATCCGCTAGCATGCTGCTGGTTAAGTTGCTCTCAGCCACCCACTGAGTATGGTGGAGGTACCAGGCCCACACCATCCTGCCTGTGTGGACTACTTTTCCCAAAAGAACCTCCATTTACCTGGCTAAGGTTTTCTCAGATCTGTGCATGGTCCAAGGTTCTTCCTACACAATCCTCCCTACCCTCTCCTTTCACAAGTGTCAGACCTGCCTCGTGGTATGAAAGTTGTCTCTTCCTCCTCCTGCTCACTCTCCCTAGATCATCCATAGGTATTCCCCACAATAAATATCTTGTGTGTTTGTTCCTTAGTCTGCATCTCAGAGCAGGATAATTCTGAGGCTTGTGTTTTGCATCAAATTTCAGTTTCTCCAAGGGCTTATGTCCTAGTCATCCACCTGCCTCTGGCTTAATAACATACTGTTTATGGCTGCCTTCCTCTCCCTATATCACTGGCCCCTCACTTATCCATGTCTCTTGTACTTTCCAATAAAATTGCTTTCACTTGAAGTTTTATCTCTAGAGAAATACATAGGAAGACAGATGTTCTAGGGAGAACAATGGTCAGAAAACTTGAATGTATTTTCCAACACAGGGGCTTTATTGTTTTATGGGTTCTGGATGCATAGAGATCCTGCATAGTAGCCAGTAGATAGATAAATGAAATCACTAATGGCCACTGACCCATGTGGACACAAAGCTGCCTGTGCTTCATCAGGCAGTGTTCAGGATTTCCATGTTCCCAATCCCAAAAGGCATCAGCACAACAGATGGCTGAAATCTCCTGGTGTTTATTTCCATGCAGAGACTATATTCTTAATGAGAAAAAGTCCAGCAAGGGAATCAAATGGGTACACATCTGGAGGGATGTTTTGGGCAGCTGGACATAGACATACAGGGTTATTACTGCTGTTAAAGAGCTGAGGATTGTCATAGCCTTGCTATAAAGCGACTGAGATGAGACCTGATTCTGAAAGTGTGGACATTTGTCAACTTAGGCCCTGGGTTTCTCTTTGTCTACACTGGCCCTTCACTACTATTTTCAGTTCCCCATTAGACTAAATTAGGGCCTGAAAGCGTCCCCCCATGGGCACTGCTGCTAACTCTCTAAGGCCCCAAGTGTATTTAGCCAACTCTTCATAATCCAATTTTCCATTCTCTCTTCCTAAGAACTTTCCCTTGCCAACTACCCTACTCTTTGGATACCTTGTTAAACTGCAAAACAATTTTAAAAGACCAAGGAGCCTAAATAAGAAGTTAAATCTATTCCTCAGTCATCTCAAGAACCCAGAAATTTCACTTCTAGAAATTTTGCTAAAGGAAATGTAAACAAGGAGGAGCAATATTATTTATATAGCAAAAAAGGGGTCATCTGAATGCTTAAAAATAAGATATAAGTTTAATTCTGGCATATCCACATGATGAAACAGTACACAGCCACTGGAAATGTGTTATTATATAAAAGTAAATGTCAAAATGGGAATAGAATTCTATGGAAATTACTTTTTACATATATTATTTAAAGATAATATACATATATCTCCATTTATATGTGCACCTGTATAAAATAAAAGATTAAAAGGGTATTGCCCAAAGGTATTTCTGAGTATTATAATTATTAATGAATTTCTTCTGTATATTTTTTGATGAGTATGATTTCCTTTGATCAGTAAAGAAAAGCAATAACTATTACTTTAAGCAAAGAGAAAAAATTCTCAGTTTGCTCCAAAGACAACTGATAACCCCTGTATAAGGGTGGAGTGGGGGTGGAGCTGAGTGTTAAATACCTACATTGGATAAACCAAAAGAAAGAATATTTTTAGGATATTTAAGTTGTTTGCAGGATGTCAGGGAAGAAGTGTTCATCCTTCCAAGTCAAAAAGAATTAGTGATAGCAGCAAGGGATAATCGGGTACCTTCTACCTTATAGGAAAAACAAGCCTGCTAAGAGGAGCTTGTGGAAACTCCTGACCCTGCAACCAAAGGACATCACAGAAAGATTCCAGTCAGCTCCCCTGTCATTTTCTTCAGAATGAGGGAGATAAAACCCTCTAAAAACATATAGCCAAGCATTTTGTGCTTTTACTCTACAAACAAAAGTTAAACTCTAGAAGCTGGACTCTCTACACACACACCTGTGAACCAGATCCTTGGTTTTAATCTTGAATTAAGAGCCAAGAGGTTCTTGTACCTTGGCCTAGTCATTTAACCTCCCAGGACTTTCCTTTCTGATATCTGGAAAAGCACCATAATGATCTTGCCCTTCCTCCCAGGCAGTTTAGGGTAGAGAGGTTGTGAAATGGCTGTACAAGATAGAGCTCTCCAAGGCTGAGTAAACATTCTGATCTCCATAAGGGCTTTCTTCAGTGCCAGGTCTTTGAACTGATGCTCCTTGGTTTACAAGCAGCTCCAGAATGATCAAGGAGAGCTTTTGGTCCAAGAGTCAGTTAAGGTTCTTGTTTGCAAGTAACAGAAATCTATTTTGGCTAACATAAGATAAATGGGATTTATTAGAAAGTCATCAGAGTGGGAGGAAGAGGAGAGAGGGTCTGGGCCATTAGGCTTCAAAAGGAGCAGGGTCAACACTTAGGCTGGGTGTCTAAGAAGGAGAGCAACCATGCACTAGCTGGAACAGCTACAAGGTGAGGTTGATTTCACTGATGCTGCTATTGCCACCATACTGCTGCTGTGATAAATCATCTCTAACCATTCCCTCTTGTCCTTAGATCATTTACTAAAGTTACAACACTCCAGGAGAAGTTACAACACTCCAGGAGGAGAGCATAAATCATGTACTGCCTGATAGCTTTACAAAGCAAGAAGAGAGAGGATCTGGCCCACTTGAATCCATAGTGGAAAGTGATCCCCTGGAATTACTTTCCCAACAGACACACACACAGTGGGGGGAAAGGTAATTCTCCTTAATTTGGATGTGTCTCTTTTATACAACCATGAAAATCCAAACTAATAGACCAGCCATCTTTTCATCATTTCAACTGAAGAACATCTCGTGACAAATGTTACTACTATATTAGGGGCAGGATCATTGGCTACTGACTTGAACTTGCTTTTCTGGTCTTATTTCATCATTGCCCTATAACTCCACACTACTTGCCACAGTCTTTCTTGAAGACATTGCTTTCCTCTGCCCCTTTACTCAAAAGGTACCCCCTGCTCAGAACAAAGTTTCTCCCCTGACTTCTTTACCATACAACAAAATCCTCCCATTCTTTTATGGTCCAGTTACAAAGCTCTCACCCATTCCATCCTTATCAGAGTGCTTTTCAGCCTCCCCTGAACTGTGAGACCCCCATCTCCAAGGCCCTCTTATGGCCATAACCACATGGTACAGACCAGTGAGGCTGCATCTGAGAAAGCACAGACCCAACAGGCAAGAAATCCCCTCACCCTACATTCTGTGGAGCCTCTCAACAACCACACACCCCCCCAGCACGAAACATCTCTTACTTACTCCAGCATATTATTCCTTCTTTGATCACTCCCATATGTATTACATAAACAGGACTTAAAGCTTTCCCAGCAAGTCTTTCATTGGTCCCTCTCTGTCCAGTCTGTCTCTGCTCATTTTCTGATTCTGCATCACACACACACACACACACAGAGACACCTAGAAAGCATCTGGAAGAGGTAGACCCTCCAGGGCAGGGAAGAGGGAAAATTAGGCTCATTGTAAGACAAAGCCATATGAAAGATGGGAGTAGAGGGGTCTATAACCACTGCCAGCTGGGTAAATTTGATCCTATCACATATCCATTACTGCTCTGGAAAATTTACCTTGAATTAAAGTTATTTGTGCACATACCTTTTCTTTCTAACTGAGATTTTCAAGAGCACAGACCAAGTTGCACAGAGCTTACCACAGTACCTGACACATAACAACTTCTCAGAGTAGATATAATGGACTAATGAGCACATTAACTCATTTATTAACTAAATATAATCAGCAGGCCACCAGGAACCATGGTTGTGTTTTCAAAAAAAATGGCTATACAAGGAAGCAAACTAATGATTTCCTAGCTTTTGATCTCCAAGTTTTCTTCCTGTCCTTCTGTCCTCTATAAAGCTATCACTAATCAGGACTTCAAATGAATGAGCATTAGGCTTACCACAAGGAGCTCAAAACCCATTTTGATCTCTGACTGAGAGAAGGGCAGAGCAGATTAACAGAGTACACACCTGTTTAAAATGATCTTTAATTACCTTGCCTCTGGCAGTATGTTTTAGAAGTGGCAGGGTGAAATGCCTGGAAGAGGATTCAAACTTGATGGGTGTGAGGCTTCAGGCCATCAAAACTGGGGGTTGGTGAGCCAGCGCCTTGCCGGAAGGCAAATCCCAGAAACCAGAGTCTCCTATCACCTGGTGTTTGAAAAGTCCAGCAAGGTAATAACTATTTTATTGGTGAGGCACTCTCTGTTTTCCCAATTTCATGATCCCACATAATCCCCAGAATGAAGCTCCTCTCCTGTTCCTATTTACCCGCCCTCATCTGCCTAATTCTACAGTTCAAAGAAAGCTATATAGAATAAAAGGGTACACATGACAGCAGTGAGAAAAAGGGAAGCAGATCTTTATTTCATAAGATAATATCACTGTTTAGATTTTTGAGAATATAGTTGTGATAATAATGAGCTCTCTGTTATTCAGTTCCTACTAGGGGCTAGTCATTTTCCGTTAATTTCATCCCCAACTACCTATGAAGAAAAAGCTGTTATTATTGTTTTACATGTGAGGAAACCAAGGCATAGAGATTAAGAGATTTGCCCAAGGTAAGAGTATAATGGGCCAGGATTTGAAACCAGATTTGGAGCAAGTTGCTATATAGTACACCCTGGAAACAAGTTTAAGCACAACAAAAACGTTCAGTGAATATCTGCTCTAGTACTTATGAAGTACAAAGGGTACAAAAGAGCAGGAAAAGAGATCCCGTGGTGGCCAGACTGCTGGGGACAGGGCCAGTGGATGACAGCTCCACACACCCACTTCCAGTCAGAGAGGAGAGAGATATCTGTGCTGCCCAAGAGCTGTATATACACCCCAGGAGGAGGGAGCCCTGTCACTGAGGTTTCCTGCCTAGAATAGCAGCCAGGGGTTACTTGTTCTCAGTCTGGGTTCATAACATGGTCATGCTCTTCATTAGACCTCACATCTCCCCCAGAACAGTGGAATGGATACACATCAATACAATAGAAAAGGAGGTGGGGGTCAGCCAGAGCTGGGTGGCCACTAAGTGTGTCTCACTTTCCCAATACAGGAGTGCTCTGATCCAATACTTTGAACCCCACAGCAACTGTTTCCATGGTCAAATGGATTTAGGAAATACTGAACTAAACCAAGTTTCTTTATTACAGGACTCTGCACTTTTTAGTATGATAGTTTGCATTGTGATTCTGTAAGAGTTGTTTTCTGAACTCATTTGATCATGAAACAATTTTGTCCTCACAGAACTAGTGTGTTAGTTTGGAAACCATGTCATAGCTTTAGTGTCTACCTTGACTTCAAAGTCTCTGGAAAGCTATTTGATGTTTCCAAAGGAGGAGGCGGGAGACTCACAACACTTCATGAAGAATAATAAGAAAAATTACATCCTTTTACTTCCTGCCAG
Source organism: Tamandua tetradactyla (assembly GCF_023851605.1). NCBI lineage: Eukaryota > Metazoa > Chordata > Mammalia > Pilosa > Myrmecophagidae > Tamandua > Tamandua tetradactyla. The sequence goes on from NC_135346.1 coordinate 25,881,296, forward strand.
ACTCCACAGTAAATTGTTATTCCTGTTTTTGAAATGAAAAAAAAACCTGAGGCTTAGAAAAAGTTTACCTAATTTGCCCAAGTGGTAGAGTCAGAATTCAAATCAAGGCTTACCTCAGAGGAGGTTCTTTCAATCACTGGACTCTAATGCCACACAGAATAGTGAGCGAACAAGAACAGCTGTGCAGCAGCATGCTGCCATGGTAACTGCACAGGCCATTAGGACAGCCAGAGACTGGCTGTGATCTTGGGCTGCCTCAACCTAACCTTCCTGAACCTCAGTTTTTCCATCTTTAAAATGGAAGCACTAAAACCTACATTCCAGGAGTCGATATGAAGATTAAATCAGATAAAGTATGGAAAGAGCTTAACACACTAACTGGCCCATAGTAAATATTTCATAAGTATAAGCTTATGATTCACTTAATTCCAAATAGAGTACATGACATTTTCTAAACTATTTTCATTTTTCATGCCAAGGTTATGTCAACCCACAGATTTCTTTCAATGCACAGATGACAGCAGCAGGACTGGCAAAGCAACATGGAGTCACAAACAGCTGGTTCTTTCGTTGAGACAATTTGTCTAGTTGGGACAATTGAATACAGGTATTCCATACGTCCCTTTCATTTACCAGCAAAACTCTTCCAAAAGTCATATCATTCATTGTCCTCTAATCACCCTCTTCTAAGTTTCATTTAGGGTCTCCCTTAAGAAGGAGCTGTCTAGACCATACTTCAAGTTACACTTGATTATTAATAATTTCATTTGCATATGATTTACTTAATTATCTCATTAGCAAGGAGGATTCCTGTAACCTGGGCCACCAAAAGTGGTCCCTGCCCAGTTGAGAAGCACCCAGACCTTCCACAAATGGTGGACACCCAACATATTCTTGTTCACCTCACGTAATGGACACAGGAATGTAAACGTTCTGGGGCCTCTTCTGCCCTACCTAGCCTCTGTCTGTATATGTCAAAGCAGTCATATCACTTTCTCCCAAATCCATTAATTTATCAATTTTAATAATAGCATACAGAATGTTTGCAAACATATATAACTGCAAAATTTTACCTTTGTAAACACACACACATTAGCTCTACATAGTTTAAATACTTAATGTTATATATTTTCTTCCTCCAAGTACAGATATCTTTCCTGATCAGTACTATGCACCAAATAACCAAAAAATAGAAAGTTATCAACAAAAATCTACTACCCACCATAACCCAAGCCATCATCATGCCAAGACACTGTCATAGATCATTGTGAAATACAGGAAAAGGCAACTCCTTTGGGCAGATGTGGCACCATGAAGGCATAGTGTGGCAAGCCTGGGATGGATTTCAGCTCCCACGTTCCCACTCTTCTGGACATCCTCAGCCATGCACCTCCCAAATAGCCATACATTGTACCCCTGATCATCTTTCTCCAGTTTGCTGTAATAACTTCCCATTTGGTCTCCTTTTTTCCTCCTTCTCTGTTCCCATAACAGCAGTCAACCTGATCTGTTCAATATATAACTCAGATGAGGTGGCTCCCTGCTTCAAATCATCATGCTTGAATTCTAGTTATACTTAGAGGAAAATGCAAAATTCTTGACATGGCTTACAAGACCCTAACAAATCTGGCCCTTTCTTTCCTCATCTTGAATTATTGTCCCCACACCCCCACCACCTTGTTTATTCTGCTTCAGTTATAATGGCATTCTTTCTAATTCTGAAATTCCCACATCAGAGCTTTTAGTTCTTTCTATCAGCCAACAGCACAACAAACAGCCCCTGGGACCAGCTCTGCTTCAGGCTGCAAGTAGGTTGAGCTGGGCTTCCAGCTGTGAAATAGTTGCCATGTATCTCACATCCTTCTTGAACCAACTGCCATTCAGGGCATGTTCTTTTTATGGCAAATGCCATGAGTACAGAGAACAAGATGAACCAGGAAAGCATGGTTTGAGGATCTGCAAGCACTCCATGGACCAAAACAAGTCACATGCTCAAGTCCAACATCTGTGAGAAAGGGAATTATACTCTGGCCAAAATTAAAGGTTATTGCAAAGTTATAAGGCAAACAGTATGGATGTTTAATCATATTGTAGGGCAGTGAAGCATTAGGATGAAGAATAACATATATAACAAGCCCATTCCCCCCACCCCACCACCAACCTGCTGCTTCCACATCTCCTCCAGGTGGCTCCTTCTAGCTTCAGATTCAATGCCATCTCCTCAGAGAAAGCCACACAAGCACAGGCATCCTAGTGACTCTCTATCCCATTATTCAGTTTTGCTTTGTTTATTGTATATATAAATCAACTCATTTGTTTGTTTGTTTGTTTACTTATTTGTTTTGTTTCCTTCCACTAGGAATACAATCATTATTAATTGCTTTAACCACAACACCTAGCACATCACCTGGCACAGAATAAGAGCTCAATGAACCTTTGCTGAATGAATACATTCTAGAAATCTGCATTCTTATGAGCGTTTGTACCTTTATTTCTCAGTTCAATATTAGTCCCACAGCAAGTGTTCAATTATTCATTTTCATTACTTATACAATGTAATATCATTAAGAGCAAAGGATTTGGAGTCAAGCTCCAGCAATATATGACCTAAACCCCTATGTTATTGTCTATAGAATGGGAATAACAAACACAGGCTTTACTACAAGGATGAAATCAAATGATGCATGTATAACACTTAGGTAAAGAGTGGAATAGTGTCATGTAGTGAGATGGGGTAAGTAGACACAATTCAGATAGTGGAGGACCTTCCAGACTAATGTAAACTATTTTTTAAGGTATGGGTCCATGGGAAGAGGTGTCCCACAACATTGTTTTACTGTATATCCCATGCACTTCATCCAAAGCCAAGTGAATCTGCAGAACTGCACTTTTTGTTGTCAAGTGAGGCACTCAGGTTGGAACTCTGGCAGTTGTAGTCGCCTTTTGTCTGCCCAAAACTCTGTGTGCTTATGGTGTCTAAATGGACTTCATGTTCCTCGCTTCAGTTCCTAACAACCACAAACACAAACACAAACCAAAACCCCAAAGAACCAATACCAGCACAAACCACAAACTCCAAACCGAGTCCCCAAAATCAAACCCTAGCCTAACTTCAATGTAAACCCTCACTCTAAACCTTCACTAAACCTACCCTAACCCCAGTTCTTACTCTAGCCCCAACCCTAACCCCAACCCCAATATCAACCCTAAACCTAACCCTAACCTTAACCACAACCATTCACCCAACCCCGACCCTAAACCTAACCCTAACTCTGACCAAAAACCTAGTGTCAACTCTAACACTGAACCTAGCTTTAACATAATCTGTTTCAACTCTAACACTGAACCTAGCCTTAACATAATCTGTTTCAAAACTGAGTAATGTACACAGTCCACACATGTCCATACATATTTTGAGCATAAAACAACATCGTCAAGGAAATATCACCTAATTCTAGTTGAAAAAAGTCTGTGAATGTGTTTTCAGAACTGAGTGACATACTGGCTCCATTCATTTTCATGTATGCCTTGTGTGAAATCTAGCATTTTGACAGAAAACTCAACAAGTGCTATACAAATGCCATACCTAATATGTTTTGAAAGCTAAAAGACTTAATGGAATCCATTCATTTCCATGCATGTTTTGGACTGAAATTACTTTCTTAGGGAACACGCTCCTTAACCTAAACCTAACCTAAACCTAACACTAACACTACCCCTAAACCTATGAACTCTATACCAACCTACACCCAACCACAGCCCTAAACATAATCCTAAACCCAACCCTAAATCAAACCCAAATCCTAACCCTAACCATAATCCTAACCCTAGCCACATCTTACCACCAACTTTAGCCCTAGCCCTAACCCTAGCCCTAACCCTAACCCTAACCCTAACCCTAACCCTAACACTGAGACTTTCCTTCACATGATTTGCTTCAGAAACTGAATAATGAATGTGGTCCACACATGTCCTTACATGCTTTCAGTGTAAAACTGCATTGTCCCACATATCTCACCTTATTCCACCTGAAAAATGTCTGTGAATGGGTTTTGAGAACTCAGTGACATTCTGGATCCATTCATTGGATGCATGTCTTGCGGGAAAACTAGCATTTTCAGAGGAAACTCAACAATTGTTGTGCAAATCCTTTACCTTATAGTGTTTTGAAGGTGAAGGGACTTATTGGATCCATTCACTTCCATACACTTTTTGGACTGAAAGTGTTTTCTTCAGAGAACACTTTCCTTTACCTAAACCTAACACTTGCAGTACCCCTAAACCTACAGCAACCTCAAAAGCAACAGCAAATACAAACCTACCCGATGGTTCACACAAATCTTAATCCCACCCTAAGAAGAATCCAAATCCTAACACTGGCCTATGCTGAACTCTAATTCACAACCAAACACTAATGTTTTCCAACATTAACCCTAAGCCTAACACTAACATTAACATAATCTGTTTCAAAAAACGAGTAATAATAATATCTGCACAATTTCCAAGCATTTTTAATGGAAAACAGCATTGCAAAGAAATGTTTCCTAGTAACATAGAATAGTTTGACAATATGTTCTGAGAGCTCATTGGCTTTTCAGTTCCATCCACTTTCAAGCAACTTTGAAGGAGAAAAACAGCATTTCTGCAGAGCACTTAACTACAGAAATGCAAACCGTTACATAAACCTGTTTCAAAAAATAGTATGGCCCTGGTTCCATTCACTGGCATAAGATTTTTTACTAAAACTGCAACATTTCAAAGAACCCTCACTTTAACTTAACTTAAACATGACACTAATGCAAACACAAACACGAACACAAACTGAAACCCCAAAGAAACAATACCAGCACAAATATCAACCTCCAAACGAAGTCCCAAAATCAAGGCAAAGGCTAACTTCAACCCAAACCCTTACACTAAACCTAACCCTAACTCTAACCCTAACCCTAAGCCTAACCCTAACCGTAGCCTCAAACCTACCATCAACCCAAACCCTTACCCTAACCCCAGCCCCAACACGAACCCTAAGACTAACACAAACTTTATACCAACCTTAAACTCAACTGCAACCCTACACGTGACCCTAACACCAATGCTAACCTGAACCTGAACCCTAATCCTAGCCCCAACCCTACCACCAACCCTAAACCTAATCCTAACCCCAACACAAACCCTAAACCAACCCAACACTAAACCTAACCCTAACCACCAACCTAACCTTAACCTTAACCCTAACTCAAACCCTAACCCTAACCCTAACCTAAACCTAACCCTAACCCTAAACCCTAAACCTAACCCTAATGCTAACCATAAACTGTAATGCTAACACTAACCATAATCCTAAATCTAACCCTAACCCTAACCCACAATCAAACACTAATGCTAGCCCAACCTTAACTCTAAACCTAACCTTGAGCCTAACACTAACATTACATAATTTGTTTAAAAAGTGGAGTAATAATAATATCTGTACATATTTCCAAGGATTTTAAATGGAAAACACCATGCAAAATAATGTTTCCAAGTAAAATAGGAGACGAGTTTGTAAATGTGTTTTGAGAGCTCATTGACTTACCAACTCGACCCACTTTCAAGCAATTTTGTCAGAGAAAAGCAGCATTTCTGCAGAGCACTCCTCTACAGCAATGCAAACTGTTACATAAACCTGTTTTGAAAACTTAGAATGATCCTGGTTTCATTCCCTGATGTAAGATATTTTACTAAAGCTGCAATATTTCAGAGAACCATCACTTTAACTTAACTTAAACATGACACTAATGCTACCACAACACAAACACAAACCAAAACCCCAAAGAACCAACACCAGCACAAATCACACCTTCCAAACCAAGTCCCAAAATCAACGCCAAGCCTAACTTGAAACCAAACCCTCACACTAAACTTAACCCTAAACCTAACCCTAATCCTAAACATAGCCCTAGCCCCAACCCTACCAGCAAACCTAACTGTAACTCTAAACTCAACCCCAACACCAACCCTAAACCCAACCCTAAACTTTAAACCAACCCTACACCTAAATGCAACCAGAAACCTAACCCTAACTGCAACACTAACCCTAACCTTAAACCTATCCCTAACCCTAGTCCTAACCGAAACCCTAACCAAAGCCCCAACACGAACTCTAAACCCAACCATAAATTTTATACCAACACTACACCCAACCACAGCCCTAAACCTAACCCTAACCCCAACCCTAACCATAACCCTAACCCTAACCCTGACACTGAGCCACCCATAACATCTTTTGTTTCAGAAACTGAGTAATGTTCTTGGACCACACGCTACCATACATATTTTTTGGGTATAACAGCATTGTCCAACATATCTCACCTTATTCTAGCTGAAAAAATGTGTGAACAGGTTTTAAGAACTGAGTGGCATTCTGGCTCCATTCATTTGGATACACATCTAGCGTGAAAACTTGCATTTTCACAGAAAACTCAACAATTGCTTTGCAAATCCCTTACCGAATACTGTTTTGAAGGCTAAGAGACTTATTGGATCCACGCACTTCCATGCACATTTTGGACTGAAAATACTTTTTTCAGTGAACGCTATCATTAACCCAACCTAAACATAACGCAAGCTCTTCCTGTAAACCTACAACAATCTCAAAACCAAGAATAAACACAAATCTACGCGAAGCTTCCCACCAATCCTAATCCAACCTAAAGCAGAATCCAAATTCTAACCTTAGCCTAAGCAGAACTAAACCTCACAACCAAACACTAATGCTAGCCCAACCTTAACTCTGAACCTAACCCTGAGCCTAACACTAACATTAACATAATCTGTTTCAAAAACTGAGTAATAATAATATCTGCACACATTTACAGGCCTTTTTTTAATGGAAAACACCACTGCAAAGTAATGATTCTTAGTAAAATAGGGGACCAGTTTGTAAACGTGTTTTGAGAGCTCATTGATTTAAGAGCTTCATTCACTTACAAGTAATTTTGTCAGAGAAAAACAGCATTTCTGTGGAGAACTTAACTAGAGCAATACACACCATTACCTAAGCCTGTTTTGAAAACTTAGTATGGTCTTGGTTCCATTCAGTGGTGTAAGATTTTTTACTAAAACTGCAATATTTCAGAGAACTCTCAATATACCCTAACTTAAACATGACACTAATGCAACCACAACCACAAACACAAACTGAATCCAAAAGAACCAGTACCAGCACTAATCCTAAACTTCAAACACAGTCCTAAAATCAACCCCCAAGCTTAACTTCAGCCCATATCCTCACACTAACCCTAACCCTAAAACTACTTAACCATAACCATAACCCTAGTTCCAGCCCTAACATGAATCCTAACCATAACCCTAAACCCAAGCCCAACACCAGCCCTAAACCAACGCTAAACTTTATACCAACCCTACACCTAACCACAAAATGAAACCTAACACTAACCCCAATCCTAGCCCTAACCCTAACCCTAACCCTAGCCCCAATCCTTCCACTAACCCTAACCTGAACCTTAAGCCAAACCCCCAAACAAACCATAAACCCAACCATAAATTTTATATCAATGCTACACCCAACTGCAGCCCTAAACCTAACTCAAACCCTAACCCAACCCTTCCCTAACACTAACCCAAACACTGACACTGAGCTGGCCTTCACGTAATTTGTTTCAGAAACTGAGTAATGTACTTGGTCCACATGCGATGATACATATCTTTTTGGTAAGACTGCATTGCCTAATATATCTCACCTTATTTTAGCTGAATATGTCTGTCTGTGAATGGGTATTGAGAACTGAGTGACATTCTGGATCCATTCATTTGGATATATGTCTTGCGTGAAAACTAGCATTTTCACAGAAAACTCAACAATTGCTATGCAAATTTCTCACATAATACTGTTTTTAAGGCAAAGGGACTTATTGGATCCATTCACTTCCATGCACTTTTTGTACTGAAAGTACTTTCTTCAAAGAACACTATCCTTAAACTAATCTAAACCTAACACTTGCACTCCCCATAAACCTACAACAACCTCAAAGCCAACAACAAACACAAACCTACGTGAACCTTGCCACCAATCTTAATCCTGCCCTAAGCAAAATCCAAATCCTAACCCTAGCCTAAGCCTAACTCTAACCCACAACCAAACAGTAATGCTAGCCTAACCTTAACTCTGAACCTAACCTTCAGCATAACACTAACATTAACGTAATCGGTTTCAAAAACTGAATAATAATAATATCTGCACACATTTCCAATCATTTTTAATGGAAAACACCATTGCAAAGTAATCTTTCCTAGTAAAATAGGAGACCAGTTTGTAAATGTGTTATAGGAGCTCATTAACTTATCAGCTCCATTCACTTTCAAGCAATTTTCTCAGAGAAAAACAGCATTTCTGTGGAGCATTTGACTATAGCAATGCAAAACATGACCTAAACTTGTTTTGAAAACCTAGAATGGTCATGCTTCCACTCACTGGTGTAAGATTTTTTGCCAGAACTGCAATATTTCAGAGAACCATCACTTAAACTTAACTTAAACATGACACTAACGCAACCACAACCACAAACAAACTGAACCCCCAATGAACCAATACCAGCACAAATCCCAACCTCCAAACGAGTCCCCAAATCAACCCCAAGCCTAACTTCAACCCAAACCCTAACACTAAACCTAAACCTAAACCTCACCCTAAAAATAACCCTAAACATAGCCCCAACCCTACCATCAACCCCAACTGTAACCCTAAACCCAACTGCAACACCAGCCCTAAACAGAACCTTAACTGTAATATTTCAGAGAACCCTCCCAGTAAATTAACTTAAAAATGACACTAACTCAACCACAAACAAAAACACAAATGGAAACCCCCAAAACCAATACCAGCACAAAGTCCAACGTCCAAACCCACTCACAAAACCAACGCCAAGCTGACTTCAACCCAACCCTTACAATAAACTTAACCCTAAATCTAACACTAACCATAACCATAACTCTAGCCTCAACTCTACCATCAACCCTAACCATAAACCTAACCCCAATGCCAACACCAACACCAGCCCTAAACTCAACCCCAAACTTTATACCAATACTACACCCAACTGCACCCAATACCTAACACTAACCCAATCCTAACCTTTAGTCTAACTCTTATCCTAATCTTAACCCTAACCCTAAACCTACCACCAACCTTAACCCAAACCCTAAGCCCAACACGAACACCAACCCTAAACCCAACCCTCAAATTTATAGCAACCCTACACCCAACCACACCCCTAAACTTAACCCTAACACCAACCCTAACCTTAACCCTAAGCCTGGCCCCAACCTTACCAACAACCCAAGCCTGAACCCTAACCCCAAACCCAATGCCAACCCTAAACACAATCCTCAATTTTATACCAACTTTACACCCTACTGCAGGCCTAAACAAAACCTTAACACCAACCCTAAGCCCAACACTAACCTTAACCTTAACCATAAGCCTAGCTGCAACCCTACCATGAACCCTAGTCCGAACACTAAACCCAACACCAACACCAACCCTAAACACAACCCTCAACTTTATACAAACCTGACACAAAAACGCAGCCTGAAACTTAACCCTAACCCCAACCCTAACTCTAACCCTAACCCTAACCCTAACCCTAACCCTAACCCTGACACTGAGCTAGCCTTAACATAATTTGTTTCAGAAACTGAGTAATGTTTCTGATCCACACACCAACATACTTATTTTTAGGTTAAAATAGCATTGTCCACCATATCTCACCTCATTCTTGCGGAAAAAGTCTGTGAACGGGTTTGGAGAACTGAGTGACATTCTGGCTCCATTCATTTGGATACACATCTTGCGTGAAAACTAGCATTTTCACAGAAAACTCAACAATTGCTGTGCAAATCCCCTTCCTATTACTACTTTGAAGATTAAAGGACTTACTGGATCCATTCACTTCCATGTACTTTTTGGACAGAAAGTACTTTCTTCGGAGAACACTATCCTTAACCTAACCTAAACCTAACACTAGCACTCCCTGTAAATGTACAACAACCTCAAAACCAATGACCGACACAAACCTACATGAAGCTTCTCACCAATCTTTATCCTATCCTAAGCAGAATCCAAATCCTAACCCTAGCCTAAGCAGAACTCTAACCCACACCAAACACTAACGCTTGCCCAACCTTAACCATGAGCCTAACACTAACATGAACATAATCAGTTTCAAAACAGAGTAATAATAATATCTGCACACATTTCCAAGCATTTTTTCATGGAAAACAGTCTTGCAAAGTAATGTTTCCCAGTAAAATAGGAGACCAGTTTGAAAATGTATTTTGAGAGTGCATTGACTTACCAGGTCCATTCATTTTCAAGCAATTTTGTCAGAAAAAAACAGCATTTCTGCAGAGCGCTCATCTACAGGAATGTGAACCACTACGTAAACCCATTTTGAAAACTTAGAATGGTCCTGGTTCCATTCACTGGTGTAAGATTTCTTGCTAAAACTGCAATGTTTCAGAGAGCCGTCACTTTAACTTAATTTAAAATTCACTAATGAAATCACAAACACAAACAGAAACCCCAAGAAACCATACCAGCACAAATACCAACCTCCAAAACCAGTTTTAAAATTGAACCAATGCCTGACCTCAACCCCAACTTTCACACTAAACCTAACCATAAGCCTAACCTTAACCCTAGACCCAAACCTACCACCAGACTTAACACGAAACTTACCCCTACCCCAACACCAACACTAAAACCAATCCTCAACTTCATACCAACCCTACGCCTAACTGCAGCCCTAAACTTAACCATAACACCAAATGTAACCCTAACCTGAACCCTTAACCTAACTCTAAACCTAGCTCCAAGCCTACCACCAACCCTAGTTTGAACCCTAACCCCAAACCCAACACCAACACTAAACCCAACTCTTAACATTATTCCAAGCCTATAGCCAACTGCAGCCCTACACTTAAACCTACCCCAAGCCTAATCCTGACCCAAACCCTAACCCTAGCTCCAACCCTACCACCAAACCTCACCCGAATCCTAACCCTAAACCCAACACCAACCCAAAACACAACCCTCAACTTAATACCAAATTTACACCCAACCGCAGACCTAAACTTAAGCCTAACCCTAGCCCTAAGCCTAGTCCTAAACCTAGACCGAACCCTCACCTGAAACCTAACCCCAACCTCAACATCAACCCTAAACACAACCCTCAACTTTATACCAACCCTACACCCAAACACAGCCCAAAACCTAACTCTAACCCAACCCTAACTCTAACCTTAACTCTAACCTTAACCCTGACACTGAGCTAGCCTTAACATAAATGTTTCAGAAACTGAGTAATATACATGGTCTTCATGATATTACATATATTTGTAGGTTAAAATGGCATTCTCCAACATATCTCACCTTATTCTTGCTGAAAAAGTCTGTGAACAGGTTGAGAACTCAGTGACATTCTGGATCCATTCATTTGGATACACGTCTTTCATGAAAACGAGCATTTTCACATAAAACTCAACAATTGCTGTTCAAATTCCTTACCTAATACTGTATTGAAGGTTTAGGGACTTATTGGATCCATTCGCTTCCATGCACTTTTTGGACTGAAGGTACTTTCTTCAGAGAACACTATCCGTAACCTAACCTAAACCTAACACTAGCACTCCCTGCAAATGTACAATAACCTCAAAACCAATGACCAACACACACCTACATGAAACTTCTCACCAATATTGATCCTACCCTCAGAAGAATCCAAATCCTAACCCTAGCCTAAGCCAAACTCTAACCCACAACCAAACACAATTGCTTACCCAACCTTAACCCTGAACCTAACCCTGATCCTAACACTAACATGAATGTAATCTGTTTCAAAAACCGAGTAATAATAATATCTGCACCCATTTCCAAGCATTTTTCTTGGAAAACACCATTGCAAAGTAACACTTCCCAGTAAAATAGGAGACAAGTTTGTACATGTGTTTTGATAGCTCATTGACTGACCAGGTCCATTCACTTTCAAGCAATTTTCTTGGAGAAAAACAGGATTTTGGTGGAGCGCTCACCTACAGTAATGCAAACCACTACTTAAACCTGTTTTGAAAACTTAGAATGGTCCTGGTTCCATTCACTGGCATAAGATTTTTTACTAACACTGCAAGATTTCAGAGAACCCTCACTTTAATTTAATTTAAACATGACAGTAACACAAACACAAACACAAATACAAACAGAAACCCCAAGAACCCATACCAGCACAAATCCCAACTTCCAAACCCAACCCAAAATCGAACCAATGCTTGACTTCAACCCAAACCCTCACACTAAATCTAACCCTAAACATAACCCTAACCCTAGACCCAACTCTACCCCCATAACTAACCCAAAACATAACTCCAAACTCAACACAAACTCTTAACACAACCCTCAAATTTATTCCAACCCTACACCCAAACACAACCCTAAATTTAACCATAACACTGACCCTAACCCTAACCCGAACCCTTACCTTAACATAACCATAGCTCCAACACTACCACCAACCCTAGTTTGAAACTTAACCACAACCCCAACGCCTACCCTAAACTCAACCCTTAACTTTATACCAGCCCTAAACCCAACTGGCATCCTAAACTTAACTCTAACACCAATGTTAACCCTAACCCTTACCCTAAAACCAACCCTACCACTAACCCAAGCCCGAAGCCTAACCCCAATGCCAAAGCCAACCCTTAACACAACCCTCAAATTTATACCAATGCTACACCCAACCAGAGCCCTAAATTAACATGAACAACAACACTAAGTCTAACGCTAACACTAACTCTAACCCTAAAGCTAGCCACAACCCTAAACGAACCCTAGCCTGAACCATAACTCCAACACCAAGGCCAACCCTAAACACAACCCTCAAATTTATACCAACCCTACCCCCAACCACAGCCCTAAACTTAACCCTAAAACCAACCCTAACCCTTACCCTAACCCTTTCCTTAACCCTTACTCTAACCCCAACCCTACCACCAACCCTAGCCCGAACCCTAACCTCAGACCCAAAACCAACCCTAAACTCAACCCCAACTGTATACCATACCTACACGAAAATGCAGCCCTGAACTTAACCCTAAACCCAACCCAAACCCTAACCCTAACTGTAGCCCCTCCCCTACCAGAAACCTTAGCCTGAATCTTAACCCCAACCCCAATGCCAACCCTAAACACCACCCTCAACTTTATACCTACTTTACTCCCTACCACAGACCTAAACCTAACTCTAACACCAACCCTAAGTCTAACACTAACCTTAACCTTAACACTAAACCTTGCCCCAACCCTACTGAGAACACTATCAAGAACCCTTAACCTAACCCCAATGCCAATCCTAAACACAACCCTCAAGTTTATACTAACCATACACCCAAAGGCAGCACAAAAACTATCCCTAACCCCAACTCTTACCCTAACCATAACACTAACCCTAACTCTGACACTGAGCTTGCCTTAACATAATTTGTTTCAGAAACTGAGTAATGTATCTGGTCCACACACCACCATACTTATTTTTAGGTTAAAATGGCATTGTCCAACACATCTCACCTCATTCTTGTGGAAAAAGTCTGTGAATGGGTTTGGAAAACTGAGTGACATTCTGCTCCATTCATTTGGATACACGTCTTGCATGAAAACTAGCATTTTCACAGAAAACTCAACAATTGCTGTGCAAATCCCTTACCTAATACTGTTTTGAAGGTTAAGGGGCTTATTGGATCCATTCACTTCCATACACTTTTTGGACTGAAAGTACTTTCTTCAGAGAACACTATCTTTAACCTAACCTAAACCTCACACCAGCACTCCCCGTAAATGAACAACAACTTCAAAGCCAATGACTAACACATACCTACATGAAGTTTTCACCAGTCTAAATCCTACCCTAAGCAGAATTCAAATCCTAACCCTAGCCGAAGCCGAACTCTAACCCACAACCAAACCCTAAAGCTTGCCCATCCTAAACCCTGAACCTAACCCTGAGGCTAACACTAATATGAACATAATCTGTCTCAAAAACCGAGTAATACTAATATCTGCACACATTTCCAAGCATTTTTCATAGAAAACACCATTGAAAAGTAATGTTTCCCAGTAAAATAAGAGACCAGTTTGGAAATGTATTTTGAGTGCTCATTGACTTACCAGGTAAATACACTTAGAAGAAATTTTGTCAGAGAAAAAAAGCATTTCTGTAGAAAGCTCACCTACAGCAATGCAAACCTTTACTTAAACCAGTTATGAAAACGTAGAATGGTCCTGGTTTCATTCACTGACATAAGATTTTTTACAAAAATTGCAATATTTCAGAGAACCCTCACTTTAACTAAATTTAAACATGACACTCACGAAATCATAAACACAAACACAAACAGAAACCATAAGAATCCATACCAGCACAAATCTCAACCTCCAAATCCAGTTCCAAATCGAACTGATGCCTGACTTCAACCCAAACCTTCACGCCCTAAATCTAACCCTAAACCTAACCTTAACACTAGAGCCAACTCTACCACCAAACCTAATTTGTAACCTAATCCCAACCCCAGAATTTAACCTAAACCCAAACTTCAACTTTATACCAAACCTACACCAAACCGCAGCCATCAACTTAACCCTAAACACAGCCCTAACTCTAACCCTAACCCTACCCCACCCTACCACCAACCCTAGCCTGAAACCTAACCCCAACCCAACACCAATCCTAAACACAACACCCAACTTTATACCAACCCAAACCTTTTTGCAGCCCTAAACTTAACCTTAACACCAACCCTAAGCCTAACACTCACCCTAAACCTACCCCTAAACCTAGCCCACTCCTACCACAAACACTAGCCCAAACCCTAAACCCAATCCGAACACCAACCCTAAACACAACCTTCAACTTTATACCAACCCTACACCCAAATGCAGCTCAAAACCTAACACTTAGCACAATCCTAACTCTAACCATAACCCTAACCCTAACCCTAACTCTGACACAGAGCTAGCCTTAATATAATTTGTTTCACAAACTGAGTAATGTACCTGGTCCACACGTGGCCATACATATTTTTAGGTTAAAACAGCATTGTCCAACATATCTAACCTTATTCTTGCTGAAAAAGCCCGTGAACGGGTTTGGAGAATTGAGTGACATTCTGGTTCCATTCATTTGGATACACGTCTTGCATGAAAACTAGCATTGTCACAGAAAATTTAATAATTGCTGTGCAAATCACTTACCTAATACTGTTTTGAAGGTTAAGGGACTTATTGGATTCATTCATATCCATGCACCTTTTGGACTGCAATTACTTCCTTCAGAAAACACTATCCCTAACCTAACCTAAACCTAACACTAGCGCTTCCTGCAAACGTACAATAACTTCAAAACCAACGACTGACACAAACCTATGCAAAGCTTCTTACCCATGTTAATTCCACTGGAAGCAGAATCAAATCCTAACCCTACCTTAAGCCAAACTCTAACCCACAACCAAATGCTAATACTTGCCCAACCTTCACTGTTCACTGGCATAAGGTTTTTTACTAAAACTGTAATATTTTGGAGATCCCTCACTTTCACTTAATTTAAAATGACACTAACGTAACCACAAACACAAACACAGACTGAAATCCCAAAGAACCCATACCAGCACAAATCCCAACCCATAAACCCAGTTACAAAACTGACCTGATGCTTGTGTTCAACCCAAACCTTAACACCAAATCTAACCCTAAACCTAACCGTAACCCTAGAAAAAACCCTACCAGCAACCCTAACCCGAAACCTAATCCCAACACCAACACCAAACCTAAACCCAACCCTCAACTTAATATCAACCTTACACATAGCCAGAGCCCTAAACTTAACAAAACACCAACACAAAGCCTAAACCTAACCCTAACCCTAACCCTAAACCTAGCCCCAACCCTAACATGAACCCTAGTCCTAACCCTAACTGCCGAACCCCAACACCAACCCTAAACCTAACCCTTAACTTTATACCAACCCTACACCCAACAGCAGCTTCAAACCTAACCATAACCCCAACCCTAAACCTAACCCTAACCCTAACCCCAATCCTAACCCCAACCCTAAACCTAATCCTAACCCTAACCCCAATCATACCACCAAACCTAGCCCAAAACTTAACCCCAACCCCAACGCCAACATTAAACACAACCCTCATATACCAACCTTGCTCCCAAGCACAGTCCTAAACTTAACCCTAACACCAACACAAAGCCTAACCCTAACCCTAACCCTAAAACAAAACCAGGCCCCTATCCTACCATGAATCCAAGTCTGAACACTAACCACAACCCCAACAACAACTGTAAACACAACCCTCAAATTTATATGAAACCTACACCCAAATGCAGCCCTAAACTTAACACTAGCACCAATACAATGCCTGACACTAACCTTAAACCTAACCATAAACCTAGCCCCAACCCTACCACCAATCCTAGCCCGAACCCTAACCCCAACCCCAGCACCAACCCTAAACCCACCCAGGAACTTTATAACTTACCTACACAAAACTGCAAACCTAAACTTAACCCTAAACAAACCCTAACCCTAAAACAAAACTTAGCCTCAATCCTACCATGCACACTAGCTCAAACCTTAAACCCAACACCAACGCCAATGCTAAACACAACCCTCAACTTTATACCAACTTTACACCCTACTGCAACCCTAAACTTAACCCTAACACCAACCCTAAGCCTAACACTAACCCTAACCCTAGACTTAACCATACCACCAATCCTAACCCGAACCCTAATCCCAACCCCAACACCTACCCTAAACACAACCCTTAACTTTATACCAACCATACATCCAACTGCAGCACTAAATTCACCTGAATACCAGTCCTAACACTACACCAAAACCTAACTTTAACCCTAACCCTTGCCCCAACACTTCCACCAACCCTATCCCAAACCCTAACCTGAATACTAACCCAAACTCCAACATCTACCCTAAATACATCCCTCAACTTTACACCCACCCTACACCCAACCACAGCACTAAGCTTCACCTGGACACCAACCCAAACCCTAACCCTAACCCAACCCCAAGTGTGAACCATACCACACACCCTAACCTGAACCCTAACCTAACCCCCAAACGAAGTATAAATACAACCTTCAACTTTACACCCACCCTACACCCAACCACAGCTCTAAACTTCACCCTAACCCTAACTCTAAACCCAACACTACCACCATCTCTAACACGGATCCTAACCACAAGCCCAACACCAACCATAAACACAACCCTCAACTTTATACCCACCTTAAAACCATATCCGTAAACCTTACCCTAAACCTAGCCCCAACATTGCCACCAACCCTAAAGGGAACATTAACATCAACACCAACACCAAGCCTAAATAAAATCCTCAAGTTTAAACCAACTCAACACCCAACCCCAGCCCTGAACTTAATCCTAACACCAACCATAATCCTAACCCTAACCCTAAACCTAACCCTAAACCTAGCCCCAACCCTACCAGCCACACTAACCCGAATCCATAACCCAATCCCATCACCAACCCTAAACACAGCCCTCAACTTTATACCAACCTTAAAACCAACCGCAGACCTAAACATCACCCTACTATCAACTCTAACCCCAACCCTAACCCTAACCCAAGCCCCAGTACAACCACCATCCCTAACCCGAACACTAACTACAAGCCCAACACCAACCCTAAACACAACCCTCAACTTTACACCAACCTTACAACCGACCACAGTTCTAAACTTCACCCTAACACCAACCATAACCTTAACCCTAACCCTGACTCTTACCCTAACCCTTGTCCCAACACTACCACCAACCTTAAAATGCACCCTAACACCAACACCAACACCAACCTTAAAAAATACCTTCAACTTTACACCAACCTAACACCCAACTGCAGCCCTAAACTTAACCCTAACACCAACACTAACTCTAACCCTGAACCTAACCCTAACCCTAGCCACAAATGTTCCACAAACCTTAACCTGAACCTTAACCCGAAATCTAACCCCATCCATACACCAACCCTAAACACAACCTTCAAATTTATACTAACCCTACACCCAACCACAGCCCTAAACTTCACCCGAACACCAACCCTAACCTTAACCCGAAACCTAATCTTAACCATAACCCTAGCCCCAACCCTACCACCAACCCTATTTGAACCCTAAACTGAAACCTAACCTAACCCCCAACACCAACTCTAAACACAAGCCTCAACTTTGCACCCACCCTACACCCAACCATAGCCCTAAGCTTCACCATAACACTAACCCAAAACCTAACCCTAACCCTAACCCTTACCCAAACCCCAGCTCAAACCCTAGCACAAACCCTAACAAGAACCCTAACCCCACCCCAACACCAAGTGTAAATACAACACTCAAATTTTCACCTACCCTACATGCAACCACAGCTCTAAACGTCACCCTAACACCAACACTAATCTTAACCCTAACCCTAACCCTAGTCCCAACACTACCACCAACCCTTAAAACAAACCCTAACACCAACACCTAAACCAACCCTAAACAAAACCCTCAATTTTACGCCAACCAAACACATAACTTCAGCTCTAAACTTAACCCTAACACCAACCATAACCCTAACCAAAACACTAACACTAAACCTAACCCAAAACCCACCACCAACCATAACTCGAACCCTAACACCAACCCCAACATCAACCGTAAAAACAACCCACAATATTGTACCAGCCCTGTACAAACCCAGATCTAAACTTCACCCTAACACCATCCCTAAGACTTACCCTAATCCTAACCCTATCCCTAGACCTAACCCTACTTCCAACATTAACCTGAAACTTAACACCAAACCCAACTCCACCCTAACACAACCCTCAACTTTATATCAGCCCTACACCCAACTAGAGCCCTAAACTTCACGCGAACACCAAACCTGACCTTAACCTGAAACCTAAACTTAACCCTACCCTAGCCCAAAGCCTACCACTAACCGTCTCCTGAACTCTAACTTGAAACCTAACCCAAACCCCAACAGCAACCCTAAAAACAACCCTCAACTTTAAACCACTCTACACCCAACCAGAGCCCTAAACTTCACCTTAACACCAACCCAAATTCTAACCCTAACCCTAACCTTAACCCAAAACAAAGATAGAATGCAAATACCAACCTGAACCCAAACACTAACCACAACCCTAACATCAAGTGTAAACTCAACCCACACCTGGACACCCATGCTACACCCAACCACAGCCCTAAACTTCACCCTAACCCTAACACTAACCCTAACCCTAACTGTACCCTAAACCTAAATCCGACACAACCACCTAACCTCAACCTCAACACCAATCCTAAGCACAACTCTCAACTTTATACCAATCCCACACCCAACTGCAGCCCTAAACTTCACCCTAAAACCAACACTAACCCAAGCCTTAGCCCTAACCCTAGCCCCAACCCTGCAACCATCCATAAATCAAACCCTAACCCCAAGCCCAACACCAATCCTAAACACAACCTTCAACTTTACACCAAACTCACAACCAAACATTGCCCTAAACTTCACTCTAACACCAACCCTAACCCTAACCTTAATGCTTACCCTTATCCTGGCTCCAACACTAACATCAACCATAAACAAATCCATACACCAACCCCGAAACCAAACCTAAACACAAGCCTAAACTTTATACCAACCATACACACCACCACAGCCCTAAACTCCACCCTAACACCAACCCTAGCCATAACCCTAACCCTAACCCATACCATAACCCTAAGCCTAACATTACCACTAACACTAAACAAACCCTAACACCAACACCAACACCAACCTTAAATAAATCCCTCAAATTTACATCAATGCAACACCCAACTGCAGACCAAAACTTAACCCTAACACCAACCCTAATCATAACCCTAACCCAAACCCTAAACCTAATCCTAGCCCAAACCCTACCACCAACCCTAACCCAAATCTGAACCCCAACCACAATGCCAACCCTAAACACAACCCCAACCCTTATACCAACCCTACACCCAACATAGCTCTAAACTTCATCCTAACAACAACACTAAAACTTACCCTAACCCAATCCCTAACCCTAGACCTATCCTTACCACCAACTCTAAACCGAACCCTAACCCCAAACCTACAGGAAGCCTAAACACAACCCTAAATTTTATACCAACCTTACACCCAACCACAGCCCAAAACTTCACCTGAACACCAACCCTACCCTAAAGTGAAAGCTAACCTTAACCCTAACCTTAGCTCCAACCCTACCACCAACCTTATCCTGAACCCTAACCCGAAAACTAACCCAAATCCCAACACCAACCCTAAACACATCCCTCAAATTTACACCAACCCTAAACCCAACCACAGCCATAAACTTCACCCTAACACCAACATAAATTCTAAATCTAACCCTAATCCTAAACCAAACCCAAGGTAGAACCCTACCAAAAACCCTGACCTGAATCCAAACTCCAACCCCAACACCAAGTGCAAACACATCCTTCAAATTTATACCCAACTTACATCCAACTGCAGCCCTAAACTTCACATTACCACCAACCCTAACCCAAAACTAAGCCAAACACTAACTTTAAACTCAACATTACCACCAAACGTAACCTGAACACTAACCCCAACTCCAACATCAACCCGAAACACAACCCTCAACTTTTCTCCAACCCTACATGCAATTGCAGTCCTAAATTTCACCGTAACATTAACCCTAACTCTAACCCTAACCCTAGCCCCAATTGTACCACCATCCCTTACCTGAAATCTAACCCCAAGCCCACCACCAACCCTAAACACAACCCTCAACTTCATACCAACCTTACAACCAACCACAACCCTAAACTTCACCCTAACACCAACCCTAATCTAACCCTAACTCTAATCCTACCCCTAACCCTAGCCCCAATACTACCACCAACCCTAAAATGAACCCTAACACCAACACCAACCTTAAATAAATTCCTCAACTTTACACCAACCCAACACACAACTGCCGCCCTAAACTTCACCCTAACACTAACCCTAAAAATAACCCTAATCCTAACCCTTATTCTAACCCTAATCCCAATACTACCACCAACCCTAAAACAAACCCTAACACCAACACCAACACCAACCCTACAAAAAACCCTCAACTTTACACTAACCCAACATCCAACCACAGCCCTAAACTTAACCCCAACACCAACCTTAACCCTAACCCTAATCCTAACCAGAACCCTACCAACAACCCTAACCAGAAACCTTACCCCAAACCCAAAACCAACCCTACAGACAACCCACAACTTCATACTAAACCTAAACCCAACCCAGCCCTAACCTCATCCTAACCCCAACCCTAACACTTACCCTAACCCTTACCCTTATCCTAGAGTTAACCCTATGACCAACCCTAACCTGAACCCTAACACCAACCCCAACACCAACCCTAAACACAACCCTCAACTTTGTACCAATTAGATACCAAACCACAGCCCTAAACTTCACCTTAACACCAAACCTAAGCCTAAGCCTAACCCTAACCCTTACTCTAACCCTAGCCACACCACTACAACCATCCCTAAAACAAACTCTAACACTAACTCCAAAACAAACCCTAAACACAACCCTCAACTTTATACCAACTCTACACCCAACCACAGCCCGAAACTTCAACCTAACACCAAACCTAACACTAACCCTAACCCTAACCCCAACCCTAGCCCCAACTGTACCACCAACCCTCACCCGAACACTAACCCCAACCCGAACAACCTAAACACAACTCATACCTTGATACCAGCCCTATACACAACCCTGCCCTATACCACCCTAACATCAACCCTAATACTTACCCAAACCTTAACCCTAACCCTAGACCTAACCCTACCACCAACCATAACCCGAAACGTAACATCAGCCCCAACACCAAACCTAAACACAACCCTCAAATTTATACCAACACTACACCCAACCGTAATGCTAAATTTCCCCTGAACATCAACCCTATCCCTAAACCAAAACCTAACCTTAACCCTAACCCTAGCCCAAACCCTTCCACAAATCCTATCCTGAAACCTAAACTGAAACCTAACCTGAATCCCAACACCAACCCTAAACGGAACCCTCAACTTTACACCCACCCTACACCCAACTGAAGACCTAAACTTCACCCTAACACCAACACAAACCCTAACCCTAATTCTACCCTTAACCCAAACCCAAGCCCAAACCCTACCACCAACCCTGACCTGAACCCTAACCCCAACCTAAAACCAACTGTAAACACAACACTCAACTTATACCAAACCTACA
The DNA here is from genome assembly GCF_023851605.1 of Tamandua tetradactyla. NCBI lineage: Eukaryota > Metazoa > Chordata > Mammalia > Pilosa > Myrmecophagidae > Tamandua > Tamandua tetradactyla. The sequence goes on from NC_135346.1 coordinate 25,903,708, forward strand.
CCCAACCATAGCCCTAACCTTCACACTAACACCAAACCTAACTGTGACCCTTTCCCTAACCCTAACCCTAACACAAAACCCAATACTACAACCAACACTAAACCAAACCCTAACCCCAACCCCAACACCAACCCTAAACACAACCCTCAACTTTATTCCAACCCTACATGCAATTGCAGCCCTAAATTTCACCGTAACACTAACCCTAACCCTAACCCTAACCCTAACCTTACCCACAACCCTACCACTATCCTTTACCAGAACCCTAAACCCAAGTGCAACACCAACCCTAAACACAACCCTCAACTTTATACCAACCTTAAAAGCAACCACAGCCCTAAACTTCACCCTAATATCAACCCTAACCTGAAACCTAACTCCCCATTTAAGCCTAACCCTAGCCCCAACACTAACACCAACCTTAAAATGAACCCTAAAACCAACACCAACACCAACCCTAAATAAAACACTCAAATTTACATGTGCCCAACACCCAATTGCACCCCAAAATATAACCCTAACACCAACCCTGACCCTAACCTTAACCTTAACCCTAACCCTAGCCTTAACCCTATCACCAACCCTAAGCACAATCCACAACTTTATACCAACCTCACACCCAACCACAGCCCTAAATGTCACCCGAATACCAACTCTAACCTGAAACCTAATATTAACCCTAACCCTAGCGGCAAACCTACATCCAACCCTATACCAAACCCCAAACCAAAACATAACCCAAAACCCAACACCATCCCTAACCATAACCCTCAACTTTACACCCACCCTACACCCATCCACAGCCATAAACCTCACCATAACACCAACCCAAAGCCTAACCCTAACCCTAACCCAAGCTCAAACCCTACCACCAACCTTAACAAGAACCCTAAGCCCCAACACTAAGTGTAAAATAACCCTCAACTTTACACCCACTCTACAACCATCCATATCCCGAAACCATCCTAACACCAACCCTAACCCTAACCCTGACTCTAACATTATCCCTAACCTTAAACACAACACAACCACCAACACTAACCCAAATCACAACCCCACCCCCAACACCAAACTTAAACACAACCCTGAACGTTATACCAAACCCATAACCAACCGCATCTCTAAAATTCACCATAACACCAACCCTCACTATAACCCTAACCCTAACCCTAACTCTAGCCCAAACCGCACCACCAGCCCTAACCCGAACTCTAACACCAACCACAACACCAATGTTAAACACAACCCACAACTTTAAACCAGCCTTGTACCCAACCCAGCCCTATACTTCACCCTAACACCAACCCTAACCCTAACCCTAACCCAAACCCTAACCCTAACCCTAAATCCAACACTACCAGCAACCCTTACCTGAAACCTAAACCCAACCCCCACCCTACCCCAAACACAACTCTCAACTTTATACCAACCCTACATCCAAACACAGCCCTAAAATTCACCCTAACACCAACCCTAACCCTAACCCTTGCCTAGTCCCAACCTTAACTTAAATCCCAGCAACATCCTAAACACAACTCTCAGTGTTAAACCAACCTTACAACCAACCACAGCCCTAAACTTCATGCAAACACCAACTCTAACTCTAAACCTAACCATAACCATAAGCTTTACCCTAACCTTAGCCCCAACATGACCAGTAACCCTAAAATGAACCCAAACACTAACACCAACACCATCCTTAAATAAAACCGTCAACATTACACCAACCCAACACCCAACCACAGCACTAAACTTCACCCTAACAGCAACCCTAACTCTAACCCTAATCCTAACCCTTGCCCCAACCATACCACAAACCGGAACGCAAACCCTAACCCCAATCCCAGCACCAATCCTAAACACAACCCTCAACTTTTTACCAACCCTACACCCAACCACAGCCCTAAATTTCACCAGAATGCCAAGTCTAACCCTAACCCAAAACCTAATCTTAACCTTAACCCTAGCCCCAACCTATCACCAACCCTATACCAAAACCTAACCTGAAATCTAACTGAAACCCCAACACCAACCCTAAACACAACCCTCAACTTTACACCCAACCTACACACAACCACAGCCCTCAACTTCACCCTAACACCAACCCTAACCCTAACTGTAAACCTAAACCTTAGCCTAACCCTAGCCCCAACACTACTACATACCCTGAATCGAACCATAACACTAACACCAACACCAACCCTAAATAAAACCCTCAATTTTACACCAAGGTAACACCCACCTGCAGCTCTAAACTTCACCCTAAAAGCAACCCTAACCCTAACACTAGCCCTGGCCACAGCACCAACCCAAACCCAAACCCTAATCCCAACCCCAACACCAACCCTGAACACAACCCTCAACATTATACCAACTCTCCACCAAACCACAGGCCCAAACTTCACTCGACCACCAACCCTAACCTTAACCCGAAACCTAAATTTAACCCTAACCCCAGCCGCAAGCATACCACAAACCTTAAACCAAATGCTAATCCGAAACTTAACCCAAACCCAACAACAACCCAGGACACAATCCTCAACTTTACACCCACCCTACACACAAGCACAGCCCTCAACTTCACCCTCACAGCAACCCTAACACTAACCTTAACCCTAAATGCAACACTATCACCAACCCTTACCCGTATCCTGAACTGAACACCAACACCAACCCTAAACACAATCCTCAACTTTATACCATTCCTACACACAAAGCAGCCCTAAATTTCACCCTAACACCAACCCTAACCCTCACCTTAACCCAATCCCTAAACATACCACCATCCCTAATCCCAACCTTAATCCCAAGCCCAACATCAACCCTAAACAGTATCCCCATCTTTATGCCAACCTTAAAACAAACCACAGCCTTAAACTTCACCCTAACACCAACCCTAAATAAAACCCTCAATTTTATACCAACCCAACATGCTACCGAAACCTTAAACTTCACCTTGACATCAACCCTAACCCTAAACTTAACCCTAACCCTAGCCCCAACCCTACAACCAACCCTAAACTGAAACCTAACCCCAACCCCAACACCAACCTTATACATTACTCTTAACTTCACACCAAACTTACAACCAACCACAGCCCTAAGCTTCACACTAACACCAACCCTAACCTTAACACTAACCCTAACCCTAACCCTAACCCTTAACCCAAAACTACCACCAACCCTTACCTGAACATAAACCCAACCCCAACACCAAACCTAAACACAACCATCAACTTTATAGTAACCACACACCCAACATCAGCCCTAAACTTCACCCTATCACCAAACATAACCCTAAGCCTAGCCCAAAAACTTGTCCTAACCCTACAACCATCCCAAACCCGAACCCTAGCCCCAACCCCAACACCAACCCTAAACAGAACCCTCAACTTTATATCAACCCTACACCCAACCACAGCCCTAAACTTCACCCAAACACCAACCCTAACCCTAACCCTAACCTTAAACCTAGCCTCAACCATACCACCAACCTGAAAATGAAACCTAACTGCATCCACAACACCAACCAGAAACACAACCATCAACTTTACACCCATACACCCAACCACAGCCCTAACTTCACACGAACACCTACCCTAACCCTAGCCCCACCCTACCACCAACCCTATCCTGAACCCTAACCCTAAACTTAACCCAAAAGCCAACACCAACCCTAAACACAACCATCAACTTTATACTAACCATATATTCATATAACCAAAAACTTCATCCTATCACCAAACTTAACCCTAAGACTAAGCCTAATCCTATCCCCAACCTAACACCATCTCTAACCCAAGCCTAACCCTAAGCCCAGCACCAAACCTAAACACAAGCCTCACCTTTATACCAACCTTACAACCAACCACAGCCCTAAAAGTCAGCCTATCACCAACCCTAGCCCTAACCCTAACCCTAACTCTTACCCTAACCCTAACCCCCCACACTACAACCTATCCTAAAAGGAACCCCAACTGCAACCATAACACTAACCCTAGACATAACCCTCAACATTACAACCATACATCCAACCGCAGCCTTAACTTCACACGAACACCAACCCTAACCCAAACACGAAACCAAATCTTAACCTTAACCCTATTCCCAACCCTACCACCAACCCTATCCTGAACCCTAACCCGAAACCTAACCCAAACCCCAACACCAACCCTAAACACAATCCCCAACTATACACCTGTCCTGCACCCAACAGCAGCCCTCAACTTCACCCTAACACCAAACCTAATGCTAACCCTAATCCTAACCCTAACCTAAACCCTAAACCCAACACTACCACCAACCCTTACCAGAACCCTAAACCCAACCCCAACACCAACCCTAAACGCAAAGCTCAACTTTTACCAACCCTACACCCAACTTCAGCCCTCATTTCACCCTAACACCAATCCTAACCCTAACCCTAACCCAAACCTATACTTTACACTTACCCTAGCCCCAACACTACCACATACCCTAAAAGGAACCCTAACACTTACACCAACACCAATACTAAAAAATACCCTCAACTTTACACCAATGCAACACCCCAACCATAGCCCTAAACTTCACCCTCAAAGTAACTCTAACCCTAACCCTAATCCTAAACCAAGACCCAACCTTGTCAGCAACCCAAAACTGAACCCTAACCCCAACCCCAACACCAACTCTAAACACAACCCTCAAATTTAAACCAACCCAACACCCAACGACAGCCCTAAATTTCACATGAACACTAACCCTAACCCTAACCAAAAACTAACCTTAACACTAACTGTAGCCCCAAACATACCACCAACCCTATCCCAAGCCCTAATCCGTACCTAACTCAAACACAAACCCTATACACAATCCTCAACTTTATACCCACCCTACACCCAACTGCAGCCCTCAACTTCACCCTAACACCAACCCTAACCTAACCCTAACCCTAGCCCCAATGCTAACACCAACCCTAAAACGAACCCTAAATCCAAACCCAACAAAAACTCTAAATAAAACCCTCAACTTTACAACAAGCAGACACCAAACCACATTCCTTAAACTTCACTCAAACACCAACACTAATCCTAACCTTAATCCTAACCCTAAACTTAGTCCCAACCCTAACACAATCCCTAACAGGAACTCTAACCCCAAGCCAAACACCAACCCTAAACACAACCCTCAGCACTATACCAAACTTACAACCAACCACCACCCTAAACTTCACCCTAACACCAACCCTAATCCTAACTCTAACCCTAACACTTACACTAACCCTAACTCCAACACTACCACCAACCCTAAAACGTACCCTCACACCAACATCAACTCTAAATCAAACCATCAACTTTACACCAACCCAAAACCTAATCACAGCCCTAAACTTCACCCAAACACCAACCCTAACCCTATGATTAATCCTAACCCTAGCCAAAACCCTATCACCAACCCGAACCCAAAAACCAACACAAAGCCTAAAGACAACCCTCAACTTTATACCAACCCTACACCCAAATGCAGTCATAACTTTACCCGAACAAAAACTGTAACCCTTATCCAAAACTCAGCCTTAACACTAAACTTGGCCCCAACCCAACCACTAACCCTATCTGGAACCATAACTTGAAACCTAACCCAAACCCCAACACCAACCCCAAACACAACCCTCAATTTTACACCCACCCTACAACCAACTGCAGCCCTAAACTTCACCCTAACACCAACCCTAACCCTAACCTTAACCCAAACCCTAACCTTAACATTAAACACAACACTACAACCAACCCTTACCTGAAGCCCAAACCCAAATCCAACACCAACCCTAAACACAATCATCAACTTTATACCAACCTCACACCCAGCTGCAGGCTTAATCTTCACCCTAAAACCAACCATAAACCTAACCCTAACCCTGACCCTAACCTTAGGCTCAACCTTATCACCATCCTGAACGTGAACCCTAACCTCAACACCAACACCAATCCTAAACACAACCCTCAACTTTACACCAACCCTACACCCAATCACAGCCCTAAACTTCACCCGAACACCAACCCTAACCCTCACCCGAAACCTAACTTTAACCCTAACCCTAACCCTAAACCCAAAACTTCCACCAACCCTTACCTGAACCCTAACTGGAAACCTAACCCAAACCCCAGCACCAACCATAAACACAACCCTCAACTTTATACCCACAGTACACCCAACCACAGCCTTCAACTTCATCCTAGACAAACCCTAACCCTAACCCTAACCCAAACCCTAACCATAACCCTAAACCAACACTAACACCAACCATTCCCTGAACACTAAACCCAACACCAACACCAACCCTAAACACAACCTTCAGCTTTAAACAGCCCAACAACCAGTGGCAGCCCTAAACTTCAACCAAACACCAACACTAACCCTAACCTGAAACCTAACCCTAGCCCCAGCCCTACCACCATCCTTAGCCAGAAGCCTAACCCCAAGCCCAACACCAACCCTAAACAGAACCCTCAACTTTATACCACCCTTAAAACCAACCACAGCCCTAAACTTCACCCTAACCACAACCTTAACCCTAACCCTTACCCTAATCCTAGGCCCAATACTACCACCAACCATAAAATGAACCCTAACACCAACACTAACAGCAACTCAAACACAACCATCAACTTCATACCAACCCTACACCCAACCATAGCCTAAACTTCACTCTAACACCAACCCTAACCCTAACCCTAACCCTTGCCACAACCCTTACACCAACCTGAACCCGAAACCTAAAGCCATCCCCAACACCAACCCTTAACACTACCCTCATTTTCACCAACTTTACCATCAACCACAGCCCTAAACTTCACCCTAACACCAACCCTAACCCTAACATTAACCCTAACCCTAGTGCTAACCCTAACCCTAAACCCAAAACTACCACCAACCCTTACCCAAACCCTAAACCCAACCCCAATCCCAACCTTAAACCCAACCCTCAACTTTATACCCACCCTACAACCAACCACAGCCCTAAACTTCTCCCTAACACCAATCTTAACCCTTACTCTAACCCTAAACCTAGACCTAACCCTACCACCATCCCTAACCTGAACCCTAACCCCAAGCCCAGCACCAACCCTAAACACAACCCTTAGCTTTATACCAACTTTACAAACTATCTCAGCCCTAAACTTTACCCTAACCTTACCCTAACCCTAACCCTTATGATAACCCTAGCCCCAACACTACCACCAATGCTAAAACACATCCTAGTACCAACACCAACAACACCCTAAACAAAACCTTTAACTTTAGACCAACCCAACACTGAACCGCAACCTTAAACTTCACCCAAACACCAACCCTAAACCTAACCCCACCCCAACCTTAACACTAACACTAAACCCATCCCTACCACCATCCCAAACACAAACCTACCCAGCTGAGGTCCTAAACTTCACCCAAACACCAACCCTCACCATAACCTGAAACCTAACCTTAACTCTGTTGCTAACCCTAAACCTACCGCCAACCTTTTCCTGATAACCTGAAACCTAATCCAAACCCCAACACCAACCCTAAACACAACCCGCAATTTTACACTCACACTACACCCAACCACAGTCCTCCACTCACCCTCACACCAACCCTACACAAACCCTAACCCTAACCTTAAACCTAGCCCCAACCCTACAAGCATCCCTAACCTGAAACATAACCCCAGGCCCAAAACCATCCCTAAACAGAACCCTCAACTTTATACCACCCTTACAACAAACCACAGACCTAAACTTCACCTTACACCAACCCTAACCCTAACCCTAACCCTAACCCTAAACCCAACACTAGCATGAACCCTTACCCAAACTGTATACCCTACACCAACACCAACCCTAAACAGAACCCTCAACTTTTTACCAACCCTACACTGAACCACATTCCTAATCTTACATGATCACGAACCCTAACCCTAACCATAACCCTAAAATTTACCGTAACCCTAGCCCCAAAACTACCATCTAGCCTAAAATGAACCCAAACACCAACATCAACACCAACCCTTAATAAAACCCTCAACTTTACACCAACCCAACACCCAACTGCAGCCCTAAACTTCACCCTACAGCAACACTAACCCCAATCCTAGCCCCAACCCTAGCCCCAACCCTTAAACCAATCTGAACCTGAACCCTAACCCCAAACTGAATACCAACCCTAAACACAACCCTCAACTTTATAACATCCCTTCACCCAACTGCAGCCCTAAACTTCACCCTAACACCAACCTGGACCCTAACACTAACCTTAATCCTAGCCCTAAACTTACCACTCACCTCCAGAAACCTAACCCAAATTCCAAACTAATCCTAAACACAACCCTCAAATTTACACCCATGCTACACCCACCGCAGCCCTCAATTTCACCCTAACATCAACCCTAACCCTAACTCTAACCCTAGCCCTAACCCAAACCATACATCCAACACTATCACCAACCCTTACTTGGAAACTAAATCCAAAACCAACATCATCCCTAAACACAATCCTCAAATTTATACAAACACTACAATCAACCACACCCCTAAACTTCACCCTAACACCCACTGTAACCCTAAACCTAACCCTAGCACTAAACCTACTCACAACCCTAACACCATCCCTAACAGGAAATTTAACTCCAAGCCCAACACCAACCCTAAACACAACCCTCAACCCTATACCAACCTTACTACCAATCACAGTTGTAAACTTCCTCTAACACCAACCCTAACACAAACCCTAACCCTAAACCTAACCTTTACCCTAACCCTACCTTCAACCCTAAAACATACCCTAATGCCAACACCAACACCAACACCAACCCTAAATAAAACCCTCAACTTTCCAACAAACAACACACAACCACAGCCCCAAAATGCACCCTAACACCACCCAAACCCTAACCCTAACCCTAAACCCAACACTACCACCAACTCTTACCCGAAACCTAAACCCAACCCCAACACCAAACGTAAACACAACCCTCAACTTTATACCCACACTACACCCAACCAGACACCTAAAATTCACCCTAACAGCAACCCTAACCCTAACCCTAATCCCAACCTTACCATCAACCCAAACCCGAACCATAACACCAACACCAAAGCCAACCATTAACACTACCCTCAACTTTATAACAACCTTACACCAACCACAGTCCTAAACTTCACCTTAATACCAACCTTAATGCTAACACTAACCCTAACCCTAACCCGCCCAACCCTACCACCAAGCCTAAGCCGAAGCCTAAGCCCAAGCCCAACACCAACCCTAAACACAACGCTCAACTTTATAACAACCTTAAAACAAACCACCACCCTAAACTTCACCCTAACACCAACCCTAACCATAACTCTAACCCTAGACCCAACACTAGCACCATTCCTAAAATGAACACTAACACCAACACCAACACCAACCCTAAATAAAACCCCTAAATTTATACCAAGCCAACACCCAATCGCAGCCCAAAATGTCACCATAACACCAGCTCTAACCCTAACACTAATGCTAATCCTAGTCCCAACCTACCTACAACTTGAACATGAACCCGAGTAACCTCAACCCCAAAACCAACCTTAAACACAACCCTCAACTTTATACCAACCCTATGCCCAACTGCAGCCCTAAATTTCACCCTAACCATAAACCTAACCCTAAACCCAACACTACCACCAACCCTTATCCGAATCCTAAACCCAACTTCAACACCAACCCTAAACACATCCTTCAACTTTGTACCAATCCTGCACCCATCCACACACCTAAACTTCACCCAACACCAACCCTACCCTAACCCAATACCTTACCTTAACCCTAACCATAGCACCAAGCCTACCACCAACCCTATCCCAAACCCTAACCCAAAACCTAACACAAACCTTAATACCAACCCTAAACACAACCCTCAGATTTACACTCATCCTAAACCCAAACACAGCCCTCTACTTCACCCTAACACAAACCATAACCTTAACTTTAACCTGCCCCAGACCTACCACCAAGCCAAACCTGGAACCTAACCCCAAGCCCAATACCAACCCTAAACACAACCCTCATTTTTTATCAACCTTACAACCAACTACCACCATAAACTTCGCCCTAATACCAACCCTAACCTTAACCCTAATCTTAAACCTTAACCTAATCCTAACCCTAAACCTATCCCGCTCCAACCCTACCACCAACCCGAACCAGAACCCTAACCCAAGCCAAACACTAACCCTAAACACAACACTCAACTTTATACTAACCCTGAACCCATCTGCACACCTAAACATCACCCGAACATCAACCCCAACCCTAACCTGATACCTAACCCTAGCCCCAACCCTACCACCAACCCTACTCGAACCCTAAACTGAAACCTGACACAAAACCCAACACCAACCCAAAACACAGCCCTCAAATTTACACTCATCCTACACTCCCCCACAGCCCTCAACTTCACCCTAACACCAACCCTAACCCTAACCCTAACGCTAAACCTAACCCAGCACTACCACCAACTCGAACCTGAAGACTAACCCCAAGATCAACATGAACCCTAAACACATCCTGCAACTTCTTACCAACCTTTCAACCAACCTCCGCACTAAACTTCACCTTAACACCAACCATAACCCTAACCCTAAACCGTATCCTAACCCTAGGCCCAACACTACCTCCAACCCTAATACAAAACCTAACACCAACACCAACACCAACCCTAAATAAAACCTTCAAATTTACACCAACCCAACACCCAACCACAGCCCAAAGCTTCATGCTAACACCAACCCTAACCTTAATCCTAACCCTAACCCAGTCCCAAAACCTACCACTAACCTGAACCCGAAGCCTAACCCCAAGCCCAACACCAACCATAAACACAACCCTCAACTTTATACCAACCTTACAACCAACCACAGCACTAAACATCACCCTAACACCAACACAAACCCTAACCCTAACCCTAAACCTTATCCTAACCCTAGACTCAACACTACTACCAATCCTAAAACGAACCCTAGCACCAACACCAATGACAACCCTAAATAAAACCCTCAAATTTATACCAACCTTACAACCAACCACTGCCCTAAACTTGAACCTAACACCAACCCAAACCCTAACCCTTACCCTAAACCTAACCTTAACCATGGACCCAGCACTGCCACCTACCCTAAACGAACCTTAACACCAACACCAACCCTAAATTAAACCCTCATATTCACACCAACCTAACACCCAACCACAGCTCTCTAACACCAACCCTAACTTTAACACTTACCCTAACGCTAGCCCCCACCCTATGACCAACTGAAAAACGAGCCCTAACACCTACATCAACACCAACCCTAATAAAAACCTTCAAATTTACACCATCCCAACACCCATCCACAGCCAGAAAATTCACCCTAACACCAACCCTAACATTAACACTAACCTTAATCCTAGCCCCAACCCTACCACCAACCCTAAACCAAACCCTAACCCTAACCCCAACACTAAACTTAAGTACACCCCTCAAATTTAAGCCAACCCTACATCCAACTGCAGCCTTAAATTTCACCCTAACCCTAACCTTAACCCTAACTCTACCTCTAACCCTACCCTAAAACCCAACACTAACACCAACCCTTACCAGAACCCTAAATCCAACTCCCACAACAACCCTAAACACATCCCTCAACTTTATATGCAACCTGCACCCACCCACACATTTGAAGTTCACCCAAACACCAAAGTTAACCCTAACCCAATACCTAACCTTAATGCTAATACTAGCCCCATACCTACCACCAACCCTATCCTGAACCCGAACCCTAATCCAAACCCCAGCACCAACCCTAAACACAATCTTCAAATTTACACTTATCGTACACCCAACTGCAGCCCTCAACTTCACCCTAACACCAACCCTAACTCTAACCCTAACCCTCACCCTGCCCCAACCCTACCACCAACCCAAATCCGAGGCCTAAACCCAAGCCCAACACCAACCCTAAATAAAACCCTCAACTCTATACCAACCTTACAACCAGCCAAAGCCCTAAACTTCACCTTAACACCAACTCTAACCATAACACTAACCCTAAACCTTACCTTAACCCTAGACCCAACACTACCATCAACTGTAAAATGAACACTAACAGCAACGCCAACACCAACCCTAAATAAATTCCTCAAATTTACAACAACCTAATCCCAAACCGCAGCCCCAAACTTCATGCTAATATCAACCCAAACCCTAACACTAATCCTAACCCTAGCCCACCCTACTACCAACCCGAATCAGAACCCTAACCCCAACCCCAACACCAACCATAAACACAACCCTCAAGTTTATACCAACCCTACACCCAATCACAGTCCTAAACATCACTGTAACACCAAACCAAACCTTAACCCTAACCCTAACCCTAACCCAACACTACCACCAACATTTCCCGAAACCTAAACCCACACCAAACCAAGCCTAAACCCACCCTTCATTTTTATACCAACCCTGCACCAATCTGCTCACTTAAACTTCATCTGAACACCAAACATAAACCTAAATGGATACCTAACCTTAACCCTAACCCTAGCCCCATCCCTACCACAAACCCTATCCTGAGCACTAACCCGAAACCTAACCCAAACCCCAATACCAACCCTAAACACATCCCTCAAATTGATACTCATCCTACACCCAACCGCAGCCCTCAAGTTCACCCTAACACCAACCTTAAGCCTAACCCTAACACTAATCCTGCCAAAACCCTTCCACCAACCCGAAATGGAAGCCAAACACCAAGCACAACACCAACTCTAAACACAACCCTCAACTTTAAACTAATCTTACAACAAACCACCACCATACACTTAACCCTAACTTGAAGACTAACCCCAACCCAAACACCAGCCTTAAACACAACCCACAACTTTATACCAACCCTACACCTAACTGAAGCCCTAAACTATACCCTAACACCAACCCTAACCCTAACCCTAATCCAAACCCTAACCCTAAACCCAACACTACCACCAAACCTAAAATGAACCCTAACACCAACACCAACACCAACCCTAAATAAAACCCTCAAATTTACAACAACCCAACACCCAACCACAGCCAGAAACTACATCTTAACACCAATCCTAACCCTAACACTAACCTTAACCTTTGACCCAATCCTACCTCAAAACTGAACTGGAACCCTAACCCCAAAACCAACACCAACCTTAAACCCAACCCTCAACTTTATACCAACCCTAAACCCAACCACAGCCCTAAACTTCACCTTAACAACAATCCTAACCCTAACCCTAACCCTAACACAAACCCTAGCCCCCCAAATTGAACCACCAGCAACTTACCCAAACCCTAAACTCAACTCCGCACCAACCCTAAACACATCCCTCAACTTTATCCCAAACCTGCACCCGTCTGCACACCTAAACTTCACCCGAACACCAACCTGAATGCTAACCCGATACCTAAACCTAACCTTAAACCTAGCCCTAGCCCTACAACCAATCCTATCCTGAACCCTAACCTGAAACTGAACACAAACCCCAACAACAATCCTAAACACCACACTCAAATTTACACTCATCCTACACTCAACCGCAGCCCTCAATTTCACCATAACATCAACGTAACCCCACCCCAACCCTACCACAAAACCCGAACCCGGACCCTAACCCCAAGCCCAACATCAACCCTAAACACAACCCACAACTTTATACCAACTTACAACCAGCCACCCCCCTAAATTTCACCCTAACCCCAACCCTAAATCTAACCCTAACACCAAACCTTACCCTAACCCTAGACCCAACACTACAACCAAACCTAAAATGAACCATAACACCAACACCAACACAAACCCTTAATAAAACCCTCAAATTTACACCAACCCAACACCCAACCATAGCCCTAAACTTCACCCTAACACCAACCCTAATCCTAACACTAACCTTAACCCTAACCCAACCCTAACACTAACCTGAACCCGAATCCTATCCCAAACCCCAACACCAACCTTAAACAAAAACTTCAACTTTATACTAACTCTACACCCAAATGCAGCCCTAAATTTCACCCTAACATCAACTCAAACTCTAACCCTACCCATAACCCTAACCCTAACTATAAATCCAATGCTACCACCAACCCTTACCCGAACCCTAAACCCCACTCCATAGCCAACACTAAACACATCCCCCAAATTTCTTCCAACCCTGCACCCATCCACACATTTAAACTTCAGGCGAACACCAACCCTAACCCTAACCCGATACATAACCTTAACCCTAACCCTGGCCCCAACCCTACCACAAACCCAAACCCTTACCCCAACCCAAACACCAACCTTAAAAACAACCCTCAGCTTTATACCACCCCAACACCCAACCGAAGCCCTAAACTTCACTCTAACACCAACCCTAACCCTAATCCTAACCCTAACCCTAAACCCAACACTACCACCAACCCTAAAATGAACCCTACATCAACACCAACACCAACCCTAAATAAATCCCTCAAATTTACACCAACCCAACACCCAACTGCAGCCTGATTCTTCACCCTAACACCAAAACTAACCCTAACACTAACCCTAACCCTAGCCCCTACCCTACCACCAACTGGATCCTGAAACCTAACCCCAAACCCAAGATCAACCTTAAACACAACCTGAACCTTATACCATCCCTAAACCCAACCGCAGTCCTGAACTTCACCCTAAAACCAACCCTAACCATAACACTAACTCTAACCCTAAACCCAACACCGACACCAACCCTTAACACATCCCTCAACTTTATATCATCCCTGCATTGTTCTGCACACCTAAACTTCACCCGAACACCAACCCTAACCCTAACCTGATACCTAACCTTAATCCTAAACCTAGCCCCAACACTACCACCAACCCTATCCCGAACCCTAACCTGAAAACTAATCCAAACCCCAAGACCAAGCGAAACACAACCCTCAAATTTACACACATCCTACACTCAACCACAGCCCTCAACTTCACTCTAACACCAACCCTAACCCTAACACTAACCCTAACCCTAGACCCAACCCTACCACTAACCTGAACCCGAACCCTAACCACAACCCCAACACCAACCTTAAACACAACCCTAAACTTTATACCAACACTAAACCCAACCATAGCCTTAAACTGCTCCCTAACACCAACCCTAACACTAATCCTAACCCTAACCCTAAATACAGCACTACTACCAACATTTACCCTAACAGTAAACACAACTCCAACACCAACTCTAAACACATCCCTCAACTTTATACTGACCCTGCACCCATTTGCACACCTAAACTTCACCCAAACACCAATCCTAACCCTAACCTGATACCTAACCTTAACACTAAACCTAGCCACAACCCTACAACCAACCCTATCCTGAAACCTAACCCGAAACCGAACCCAAACCCTAACACCAACCAAAACACAAACATCAAATTTACACACATCCTACACCTAAACACAGCCCTCATTTCAACCTAACATCAATCATAAACCTAACCCTAACCCTAACCCTTCCCCAAGCCTACCACCAACTCGAACCTGAAGCCTAACCCGAAGCCCATACCAACCCTAAACACAACACTCAAATATATAGCAACCTTACAACAAACCACCACACTAAACTTCATGTTAACACCAACCCTAATGATAACCCAACCGCAGCATGAAACTTCACCCTAAAATTAACTCTAACCCTAACTTTATACCAACGTAACAACCAACCACCGCCAACCCTAAACACAACCCTCAACTTTATACCAACCTTACAACCAACCACCACGCTGGACTTCACCCAAACACCAACCTTAACCCTAATCTTAACATTAAACTTTAGCCTAACCCTAGACCCAACACTACCACCAACTCTAAAACGAACCCAAACACCAACACCAACTCTAAATAAAACCCTCAAATTTATACCAACCTAACACCCAAATGAACATAAAACTTCACCTTAACACCAACCCTAACACTAACACTCACACTAGCCCTAGCCCCAACCCTACCACCAACCCAAACCCAAGCCCTAACCCCAAACCAAAGACCAACCTTAAACAAAACCCTCAACTTTATTCCAACCCTACACTGAACTGCAGCCCTAATCTTCACCCTAACACAACCCTAAACCTAACCCTAACCCTAAACTTAACCCTAACCCTAATCACAAGCCTACCACCAACTCTAACCTGAACCTTAACCTGAAACCTAATCCAAACCCCAGCACCGACCCTAAACATAACCCTCGAATTTGCACTCATCCTACACTCAACTGCAACCCTCAATTTCACCCTAACACCAAGCATAACCCTACCACAAACCCCACTCCAAACCTACCACCAAACTGAATCCATACCCTAAACCCAACTCCAACACCAACCTTAAACACAACCCTCAAATTTACACTCATCCTATACCAAAATGTAGCCCTCAACTTCAACCTAACACCAACCCTAACCCTAACCCTAACAGTAACCCTGCCCCAACGCTACCACCAACCCGAACCTGAAGCTTAATGCCAAGCCCAACACCAACCCTTAACACAACACTCAACTTTTAACCAACCCTGTACCCATCTGCACACCTAAACTTCACCTAAGCACCAACCCTAACCCTAACCCTAATCCTAAACCTAACTCTAAACCCACCACTACCACCAACCCTTACCTGAAATCTAAACCCAACTCAATCACCAATCCTAAACATATCCCTCATCTTTATACCAACCCTGCACCTATTTGCACAACTAAACTTCATCCGAACACCACACTTAACCCTACACTGACACTTAAACTTATCACTAACCCTAGCCCCATCCCTGCCACCAACCCTATCCCGAACGCTAACCTTAAACCTAACCCAAACCCCAACACCAATTCTAAACACAAACCTCAATTTACACTCATCCAACACCCAACTATAGCCCTCAACATCACCCTAACATCAACCCTAACCCTAACCCTAACCCTAACCATGCCACAACTCTACCACCAACTCGAACCCGAAGCCCCAAGCCCAACACCAACCCTAAACACAACCCTCAACTTTATACCAATCTTACAACCATCTGCTGCCCAAAACTTCACCCTAATACTAACCCATACCGTAACCCTAACCCTAACCTTAAACCTTACCCTAAACCTAGCACCAACCATACCACAAACCTGAACCCTTACCCCATCCCCAACACCAACCTTAAACACAATCCTCAACTTTATAGCAACCCTACACCCAACCGCAGCCCTAAACTTTACCCTAACACCAACCCTAACCCTAACACTCATTCTAATCCTAGCCCAAACCCTAACAATAATCCGAAACTGAATCCTAAAACCAACCCCAATACCAACCTTAAACAAAACCCTCAACTTTATACCAATTCTGCACCCAACCACAGCACTAAATGTCACCCTAACACCAACCCTACCCCTACCCCTACCCCAAACCCTAAACCCAACACTACCACCAGCCCTTACGCAAACCCTAAACCCAACTCCAACAGCTAACCCTAAAAACATCCCTCAACTTTATACCAACCCTGCACCCATCTGTGCATCTAAAAATCACACGAACAGCAAACCTATCCCTAACCCAATACCTAAACTTAACCCTAACCATAGCTCCAACCCTACCACCAACTCTAATCGAACCCTAAACCAAAACCTGACACAACCCCCAACATCAACCCAGAACACAACCCTCAAATTTACACCCATCCTACACCCACCCACAGCCCTCAACTTGACCCTTACACCAACCCTAACCCTAAACCCGACTCAACCCTACCACCACCTCGAACATGAAGCCTAACCCCCAGCCCAACACGAACCCTAAACACATCCTGCAACTTTATACCATCCTTACAACCAACTGCCACTCTAAACTTCACACTAATACCAACCATAACCCTAATCGTAACCCTAACCCTGAACCTTATCCTAACCCTAGACCCAACACTTCCACCAACCCTAATACGAAACCAAACACTAACACCAACACCAACCCTAAATAAAACCCTTACATTTACACCAACCCAACACCCAACCACAGCCCAAAGCATCACCCTAACACCAACCCTAACCCTAACACCAACCTTAACCCTGGCCCCAACCCTACCACCAACCCGAATCTGAATCCTAACTCCAACCTCAACACCAACCTTTAACACAATCCTCAACTTTATACCAACCCTACACCCAACCACATTCCAAAACTTCACCCTAACACCAACTCTACCACTAACCCTAACTCTAACCTTAACCCTAACCCTAATCCTAATCCCAGCACTACCAACAACCCTAAAATGAACCTAGCACTAACACTAACACAAACCCTAAATAAAACCCTCAAATTTACACCAAGCCAACACCCAACCACAGGATGAAACTTCATGGTAGCACCAAACCTAACCCTAACCTACCCCTAACCCCACCACAACCCTACCACCAATCCGAACCCAAAGCCTAACTCCAAGCCCAATACCAACCCTAAACACAACCCTCAATTTTATACCAAGCTTACAACAAACCGGCATGCTAAACTTCACCCTAACACAAAGCCTAACAGTAAACCCAGCCCTAAACCCACCCCACCCTACCACCAACCTGAACCCAAAGCCTAACCCTAGCCCAACACAAAACCTAAACACAACCCTTAACTGTATACCAACCTTACAAATAACCAATGCTCTAAACTTCATCCTAACATCAACCCTAACCATAACTCTAACTCTAAACCAAACCCTAACCCTAGACCCAAAATTACCACCAACCCAATCCTGAACCTGAACCCAAAACTTAACCCAAACCCAAACACTAACCCTAAACACAGCCATCAAATTTAAAATCATCCTATACCCAACTGCAACCCTCAACATCACCCTAACACCAACCCTAACGCTAAAACTAACCCTAAACCCACCCGGACCCTACTACCAACCTAACTCAAGTCCAACACCAACCCTAAACACAATCCTCAACTTTATACCAACCTTAAAATTGAGCCCCGCCCTGAACTTCAACCTAACACCAACCCTGACCATAACCCTAACATTAAACCTTACACTAATCCTAGAACCAACACTACCACCAACCCTAAAACAAATCATAACACCAACACCAAAACCAACCCTAAATAAAACCATCAAATTCACACCAACCCAATACCCAACCAGAGCTGGAAACATCACCCTAACACCAACTCTAAACCGAACAGTGACCCTAACCCTAACCCCAACCCTACCACGAACCTGAACCCTAATCCCAACCCCAACACCAACCTTAAATACAACCCTCAACTTTACACAAACCCTACAACAAACCACAGCCCTTAACTTCACCCTGACACCAACCTAACCCTAACCTTAACACTAATCCTAAACCCAACACTACAACCAACCCTTACCCGAACCCTAAACACAACTCCAACACCAACCCTGAACACATCCCTCTATTTATGCCAATTCTGCACCAACTTGCACACCTGAATTTCACCCAAACACTAACCCTAACCCAATACCTACTACCTAACCTTAACCATTACCCTAGCCCCAACCATAACACCAACCATATCCCAAACCCTAATCCGAAACTTAACCCCAACTCCAATGCCAACCATAAACACAACCCTCAAATTTTTAGCAACCCTAAACCAAACTGCAGCTCGAAACATAACCATAACACCAACACTAAGCCTAACTCTAACCCTAACCCTAAACCCAGACCCAATCCTACCACGAACCCTTGCCTGAACCCTAACATCAAACCCAATGTCAACCCTAAAAACAACCCTCAGGTTTATACCGACCCTGCACCCAAATGCAGTGTGAATCATAATACTACCCTTCCTCTAACCCTAACCCTAACCCTTACCCTGACACTGAACTAGACTTCACATCATTGGTTTCAGATACTGAGAAGTGGACCTGGTCCACACGCGACCATACCTTTTTTTTAGGTTAAAACGTCATTGTTTAAAAAAAAAGAAAAAAAAACGTCATTGTTGAACATATCTCACCTTCTTCCTGACAAATTCTGTGAACGAGTTTGTAGAACTGAGCAGCATTCTGGCTCCATTCATTTGGATACACGTCTTGCCTGAAAACTAGTATTTTCACAGAAAACTCTACAATTGCTATGCAAATCCCTTACCTAATACTGTTTTGAAAGCTAAGGGACTGTTCCGATCCATTCACATCCATGCACTTTGTGGACTGAAAATACTTTCTGCAGGGAACACTCTCCTTAACCTAACCTAAATGTAACACAAGCACTCCCCATAATTGTATGATGAACTCCAAAAACCAAAGTCGCACAAATCTATGCCAAGCTTCTCACCAATATAACTCACACCCTAAGCAGAATCCAAATCCTAACCCTATCCTAAGTCTAACTCCAACCCACAACCAACCACAAATGTTTCCTGAAACATAACCCTGAACCTAACCCTGAGCCTACTATGAACATGAATATAATCTGTCTCAAAAGCCGAGTAGATTAATACCTGCACAGTTTTGCAAGCATTGTTCATGTAGAACACCACTGCAAACTAATGCTACCCACTAAAAGAGGGGAACTAATCTGTACATGTGTTTTGAGAGCTCATTGACTTACCAGCTCCATTCCCTTTCAAGTCATTTTGTCAGAGAGAAATGGCATTTCTGTGGAGCATTCACCTACAGCAATGGAAATCATTATCTAAACATGTTTGGAAAACTTAGTATGATCCAGGTTCCATTCACTGGCATAAGATATTTTACCAAAACTGCAATATTTCAGTGGACCATCACTTTCACTGAACCTAAGTCTGACCCTAACGCAGCCACACACACAAACAGAAACCGACACACCGACGAATCCATACAACCACGATCCCAACCTCCAAACCCAGTCCGAAAATCGACCCGATGTCTGACTTCAACACAAACCCTCACATGAAATCTTACCCTAAACCTAACCCTAACCCTAGACCCAACCCTACCTCCAACCCTAACCCGAAACCTAACCACAACCCAAACACAACCCCTAAAGGCAACCCTCAAATTACAGCAACCCTACACACAACCACAAGCCAAAATTTAACCCTAACACCAACTCTAACCCTAACCCTAACCCATACTCTAACCCGAACCCTATTCCCAACCATACAACCAACACTAGCACAAACCCTAACCGCATCCCCCACACCAACCCTAAACACAACCCTCAAATTTATAAAAAACCTACACAAAACCGGAGCCATAAACTTCACCCTAACCCAACCCTAAACCAAACCCTAACCCTAACCCTAAACCTAACTCTAGCCCTAACCCTACCACCAACCCTCACTTGATACCTAACACCAAGTCCAATGCCAACCCAAAACACAACCCTCAACTTTTTACCAACCCTACAACAAACCACAGCCCTAAACTTAACCCTAATGCCAACACACTGCCTAACCCTAAACCTAAACCTAACCTTAAACCCAGAACCAACCCTACCATGAAGAAGAGCCTGAACCCTAATACCAAGCCCAATGCCAACCCTAAGCACATCCCTCAGTTTTATACTGACCCTGCACACAAACACAGCATGAAATGTAACCCTAAACCCAACCCTTCCTCTAACCCTAACCCTAACCCTAACCCTGACACTGAGCTAGCCTTCACATCATTGGTTTCAGAAACTGAGAAATGGACCTGGTTCACACACGACCATACCTTTTTTTTAGGTTAAAACAGCATTGTCGAAAGCATCTCACCTTCTTTTGGCTGAGAAATTCTGTGAACGGGTTTGTAGAACAGAGCGATATTCTGGCTCCATTCATTTGGATACACATCTTGTCTGAAAACTAGTATTTTCACAGAAAACTCAACAATTGCTATGCAAATCCCTTACCTAATAAATTTTCAAGGCTAAGGGACTGTTTCACTCCATTCACTTCCATGCGCTTCGTGGACTGAAAGTACATTCTGCAGGGAACACTCTCCTTAGCCTAACCTAAACCTAACACTAGCACTCTCCTATAAATGTACAATGAACTCCAAAAACCAACGAACGACACAAACCTATGCCAAGCCTCTCACCAATCTTACTCACACCCTCAGCAGAATTCAAATCCTAACCCTAGCCTAAGCTGAACTCTAACTGACAACCAAATGCTCTTGCTTGCCGAAACTTAAACCTGAATCTAACCCTGAGCTGAACATGAACATAATCTGTCTCAAAAGCCGAGTAGGATTAATATCTGCACACTTTCTAAGCATCTAAGCATCTTTCATGGAAAACACCACTGCAAACTAATGCTACCCACTAAAATAGGGTACCAGTCTGTACATGTATTCTGAGAACTCATTGACTTACCAGCTCCATTCACTTTCAAGCCATTTTGTCTGACAAAAACAGCATTTCTGCAGAGCACTCACCTACAGCAATGGAAACCATTACCTAAACATGTTTGGAAAACTTAGTATCATCCTGGTTCCGTTCACTGGTGTAAGATATTTTACCAAAACTGCAATATTTCAGTGGAACCTCATATTAATTGAACTTAAGTCTGGCACTAACGTGACCACACACACACAAAGAAACCGACACACTGATGAACCCATACCAGCACAATCCCAACCTCCAAACCCTGTTTGAAAATCGACCCGATGCCTGACTTCAACCCAAACCCTCACACAAAATCTAAATCTAAACCCAAACCTAACCCTAGACCCAACCCTATCTCCAACCCTAACCCAAAACCTAACCATAACCCCAACACCAACCCTAAAGTCAACCCTCAAATATACAGCAACCCTACACCCAACCAGACACCTAAACTTAACCCTAACACTAACCCTAACCCATATCCTAACCCGAACCTTAGCTCCAATCCTACCACCAACCCTAGCCCAAACCCTAACAGCAACCCCCACCCCAACCCTAAACCCAACCCTCAAGTTTATACCAAAACCTATACAAAACCGCAGCACTAAACTTCACTCTAATCCCAACCCTAACACAAACCCTAACCCTAAACTTAACCCTAAACCTAGTCATAACCATACCACCAACCCAAGATGAAAACCAAACCACAACCCCCACACCAACCCTAAAACCAACCCGCAAATTTATACTACATCTACACCAAACCGCCACCCTAAACTTCACCCTAATCCCAACCATAAACCAAACCCTAACCCTAGTCTTAACCCTACCTCCAATCCTCACCCTAAACCTAACCCCAGTCCAATGCCAACACTAAACAGAACATTCAAGTTTTTATCAGCCCTACACAAAATTGCAGCCCTAAACTTAACCCTAACACCAACACTAAGCCTAACCCTGACCCTAACCCAAACCCCAACCTTAAATCCAGTCCCAACCCTACCACGAACCCTAGCCTGAACCCTAACAACAAACCCAAGCCAACCCTAAGCACAACCCTTAGCTTTATAATGACCCTACACCCAAATGCAGTGTGAAATGTAACCCTAAACTCAACCCTTCCTCTCACCCTAAACCTAACCCTGACACTGAGCTACCCTTCACATCATTGGTTTCAGAAACTGAAAAATTGACCTAGCTCACACATGACCATACCTTTTTTTTTTTTTGGTGAAAACGGCATTGTCGAATGTATCTCACCTTCTTCTTGCTGAGAAATACTGTGAACGGGTTTGTAGAACTGAGCGACATTCTGGCCCTATTCATTTGGATCCACGTCTTGCCTGAAAATTAGCATTTTCACAGAAAACTCAACAACTGTTATGCAAATGCCTTACCTAATACTGTTTTGAAAGTTAAGGAACTGTTTCAATCCATTCACTTCCATGTGCTTGTGGACTGAAAGTACTTTCTGCAGGGAACACTCTCCTTAACCTAACCTAAACCTAACACTAGCACTCCCCGTAAATGTACAACAAACTCCAAAAACTAATGACTGACACAAACCTACACCAAGTTTCTCACCAATCTTACTCACACCCTAAGCAGAATCCAGATCCTTACCCTAGCCTAAGCTGAACTCTAACCCACAGCCAACCACTAACACTTGCCAAAACTTAACCCTGAACCTAAGCCTGAGCCTACCATGAACATGAACATAATCTATCTCAAAAGCCAAGTAGGATTAATATCTGCACACTTTTACAAGAATTTTTCATGGAAAACACTGCTGCAAACTAATGATACCCACAAAAATAGGGAACCAGTCTGTACATGTGTTTTAAGAGCTCATTGACTTACCAGCTCCATGCCTTTTGAAGCCATTTTGTCAGAGAAAAACAGAATTTCTGTGTAGCACTCACCTTCAGTAATGGACAGCATTACCTAAACATGTGTGGAAAACTTAGTATCATCCTGCTTCCATTCACTGGCATAAGATATTTTACCAAAACTGCAATATTTCAGAGGACCCTCACATTCACTGAACTTAAGTCTGAGGCTAACGCAGCCACACACAAAAACAGAAACCGACACACCAACTTCCGGAACCATACCAGCACAATCCCAACCTCTAAACCCAGTCCAAAAATTGACGCGATGCCTGACCTCAATCCAAACACTCACACGAAATCTAACCCTAAATGTAACACAAACCCTAGATGCAACCCTACCTCCAACCGTAACCCAAAACCTAACCAGTACCCTAACACTGACCCTAAAGTCAACCCTCAAATGTACAGCAACTCTACACCCAGACACACGCCTAAACTTAACCCAACCTTAAACCTAACTGTAACCCATACACTAACCCGAAACTTAGTCAGAAACACTATGACCACCAAAGCCCAAACCTTACTGCAAACCCCACACCAACCCTAAGCCCAGCACTCAAATCTATGCCAAAACTACACCAAACTGCAGTCCTAAACTTCACCCTAATCCCAACCCTAACCCAAACCCTAACCCTAACACTAAACCTAGCACTTAGCCCAGACCCTAACTGCAAACCCCACACCAGCCCTAAACACAACCCTCAAATTTATACCAAACCTACACAAAACCACAGCCCTAAACTTCACCCTAATCCCAACCCTAACCCAAACCCTAACCCTGACCCTAACCCTAATACTAGCCCTAAACCTACAACCAACCCTCACTTGAAACCTAACCCCAAGCCCAATGCCAACCCTATACACAACCCTCAACTTTTTACCAACCCTACTCCAAACTGCAGCCCTAAACTTAACCCTAACACCAACACTAAGCCTAACCCTAACCCTAAACCTAACCCTAAACCCAGGCCCAACCCTAACACGAACCTTAGCCTGAATGCTAACACCAAACCCAATGCCAACTCTAAGCACAACCTTCAGCTTTATACTGACCCTGCATGCACACAGCATGAAAAGTAACCCTAAACCCAACCCTTCCTCTAACCCTAACCCTAACCATAACCATAACATTGAGCTACCCTTCACATAATTGGTTTCAGAAACTGAGAAATGGACCTGGTCCACACGC
Source organism: Tamandua tetradactyla (assembly GCF_023851605.1). Classification (NCBI taxonomy): domain Eukaryota; kingdom Metazoa; phylum Chordata; class Mammalia; order Pilosa; family Myrmecophagidae; genus Tamandua; species Tamandua tetradactyla. Next base: position 25,929,179 of record NC_135346.1, read on the forward strand.
GACCATACCTTTTTTAGGTTAAAACGGCATTGTCGATTGTATTTCACCTTCTTCTTGCAGAGAAATTCTGTGAACGGGTTTGTAGAACTGAGTGACATTCTGGCTCCATTCATTTGGATACACATCTTGCCTGAAAACTAGCATTTTCACAGAAATCTCAACAATTGCTATGCAAATCCCTTACCTAATACTGTTTTGAAAGCTAAGGGACTGTTTCAATCCATTCACTTCCATGCACTTTGTGAGTGTTTCCGCAGGAAACACTCTCCTTACCCTAACCTAAAGCTATACTACCACTCCCCGTAAATGTACAACTCCAAAAACCAACAACCAACATAAGCATATGCTGAGCTTCTCACCAATCTTACACCCTAAGCAGAATCCGAATCCTAACTATAGCCTAAGCCGAACTCTAACCCACAATCAATCACTAATGCTTGTCGAAACTTAACCCTGAACTTAACTCTGAGCCTACCATGAACATGAACATAATCTTTCTCAAAAGCTGAGAAGGATTAATATCTGCACATTTTTCCAAGCATTTTTCATGGAAAACACCACTGCAAACTAATACTACCCACTAAAATAGGGGACAAGTCTGTACATGTGTTTTGAGAGCTCATTGACTTACCAGCTCCATGCCCTTTCAAGCCATTTTGTTGGAGAAAAACGACATTTCCTCAGAGCACTCACCTACAGCAATGGAAACCATTACCTAAACATGTTTGGAAAACTTAGTATCCTGGTTCCATTCGCTAGCTTAAGACATTTTACCAAAACTGAAATATTTCAGAGGGCCCTCATGTTCACTGAACTTAAGTCTGACCCTAACACATTCACACACACAAACAGAAACAGACACACTGACTAACCCATACTGGCAGAATCAAAACCTCCAAACCTGGTCCAAAAATCGACCCAGTGCCTGATTTCAACCTCACATAAAATCTAACCCTAAACCTAACCCTAACCCTAGACCCAACCATACCTCAAACCCTAACCCGAAACCTAACCACAACACCAACACAAACCCTACAGTCAACCCTCAGATTTACAGGAATGCTACACCCAACCACATGCCTAAAACTAACCCTAACACAAACCCTAACCCTAACCTAACCCATACCCTGACCCAAACCCTAGCCCCAACCCTACAACCAACCCTCACCTGATACCTAACCCCTAGTCCAATGCCAACCCTAAACACAACCCTAAACTGTTTACCAACCCTACACCAAATAGAAACCCTATACTTATCCCTAACACCAACACAAAACCTAACCCTAACCCTAACCCTAACCGTAAACCCAGACCCTACCCCACCATGAACCCTAGCATGAACCATAACACCAAACCCAATGCCAACCCAAACACAACCCTCAGCTTTATACCAATCCTGCACCCAAACGTAGCGTGAAATTTAACCCAAAACAAAACCCTTCCTCTAACCCTAACCCTACCCTGAACCCTGACACTGAGCTAGCCTTCACATCATTGGTATCTGAAACTGGGAAATCGACCTGGTCAACACGTGACCATACTTTTTTTTTAGGTGAAAACGGGATTGTCCAACGTATCTCACCTTCTTCTTGCTGAGAAATTCTGTGAACAGGTGTGAAGAACTGAGCGACATTCTGGCTCCATTCACTTGGATACACATCTTGCCTGAAAACTAGCATTTTCACAGAAAACTCAACAATTGCCATGCAAATCCCTTACCTAATACTGTTTTGAAAGCTAAGGGACTGTTTCAATCCATTCACTTCCATGCGCTTTGTGGACTGAAAGTACTTTCTGCAGGGAACACTCTCCTTAGCCTAACCTGAACCTAACTCGAGCACTCCCCATAAATGTACAACAAACACTAAAAACCAATGACCAACACAAACCTATGCCAAGCTTCTCACCAATCTTACTCACACCTTAAGCAGATCTAAATCCTAACCCTAGCCTAAGCCAAACTCTAACCCACAACCAACCACTAATGCTTGCCAAAACTTAACCTTGAACCTAACTCTGAACCTACTACGAACATGAACATAATCTTTCTCAAAAGCCAAGAAGGATTAATATCTGCACAAGTTTCCAAGCATTTTTCATGGAAAACACCGCTGCAAACTAATGCTACCCACTAAAATAGGGGACCAGTCTGAACATGTGTTTGAGAGCTCGTTGACATAATAGCTCCATTCCCTTTCAAGCCATTTTGTCAGAGAAAAACAGCATTTCCTCAGAACACTCACATACAGCAATGGAAATCATTACCTAAACATGTTTCAAAAACTTAGTATCATCCTGGTTCCATTCACTGATGTAAGATATTTTTCCAAAAGTGCAATATTTCAGAGGACCCTCACATTAACTGAAGTTAAGTCTGACGCTAACACGGCCACACACACAAACAAAAACCAACATACTGACGAACCAATAGCAGCACAATCCCACCCTTCAAACCCGTTAGGAAAATCAACATGATGCCTGACTTCAACACAAAAACTCACACTAAACCTAACCCTAAATCTAACCCCAAACATAGGCCCAACCCTACCTGCAAACCTAACCCAAAACCTAACCACAACCCCAAAACCAACCCTAAAGTCAACCTTCAAATTTACCACAACCCTACAGCCAACCACATGCCTAAAATTAACCCTAACACCAACCGTAACCCTTACCCTAACCAATACCCTACACAGACCCTAGCCCCAACCCTACCAACAACCCTAGCCCAAACCCTAACCACAACCCCCTAAAACCATCCCTCAAATTTATACCAAACCTACACAAAATGGCAGGCCTAAACTTCACCCTAATCCCTGCCCTAACTCAAACATTAACCCTAACCCTAACCCTAGACCTAACCCAACATCAAGCCCTAACCCAAACCCTAACTGCAACCCCCACACCAACCTGAAACCCAATCCTCAAATTTATACTAAACCTATACCAATCCACAGCCCTGAACTTCACCCTAAACCCAACCATAACCCAAACCCTAACCCTAACCCCTAACCTTAATGCTAGCTCTAACCCTACCACCAACCCTCACCCGAAAACTAATCTCAACTCCAATGCAAACTCTAAACACAACCCTCGACTTTTTACAAACCCTACACCAAACCACAGCCCTAAACTTCACCCTAAAACCAACCTAAGCCTAACGCTACCCTAACCTGAAACCAAACATGAGCCCCAACCATAAAACCAAACCTAGCCCAACCTTAACTGCACCTCCACAGCAACAAGAAACCCAACCCTCAACTTTATATCATACTGACACCAAACCGCAGCCCTGCACTTCATTCTAATCCCAACCCTAATCCAAACTCACACTCTAACCCTTAAACTTAACCCTAGACCTAACCCTAACACCAACCCTCACCTGAAAACTGACCCCAAGTCCAATGCCAACACTAAACAGAACCCTCAACTTTTTACCAACCCTACACCAAACTGCAGCCCCAAGGTTCACCCTAACACCAACACTAAGCCTTATCCTAACCCTAAACTGAACCTGAACCTTAGCCTCAACCCTACCACTAACCATAGCCCAAACCCTATCGGCAACCCCCACACCAATCCTAAACCCAACCCTCAAACTAATACCAAACTGACACTAATATGCAGCCTGAATCTTCACCCTAATCCCAACCCTAAACAAAACACTAATCTGAAGCCCTAACCCTAACCTTAGCACTAAACCTACCACCAACCCTCACCCAAAAACTAACCCCAAGTCCAATGCCAACCCTAAACACAACCCTCGACTTTTTACCATCCCTACACCAAACTGCAGCCTTAAACTTCACACTAACACCAACACTAAGCCTAATTCTAAACCTAACCTGTACCCAAACTCTAGTCCTAACCCTACCACCAACCCTAGCTCAAATCAGAAATGCAAACCCACACTAACCCTAAACCCAACTCTCAAGTTTATTTCAAACCACAACCAAACCCTAGCACTAAACTTCATGCTAATCCCACCCTAGCCCTACCCTAACCCTAACCCCTAATCCTAACATTAGCCCTAAACATACCACCAAAGCTAAGCCAAAAACTAACCCCAAGTCCAAATGCAACAATAAACACCACCATCGACTTTTTAACAACCCTACACCAAACCACAGTCCTAAACTTCACCCTAACACCAACACTAAACCTAAACCTAACCTTAAACTTAACTGGAACCATAGCAAAAACCCCATCACCACCACTAGCCCCAACCCTAACTGCAACCCCCACACCAACCCGAAACCCAACACTGAAATTTATACCAAATTGACACCAAACCTCAGCCCTAAACTTCACCATAATCCCAACCCTAACCCAAATCCTAAACCTAACACCTAACCATAATTCTAGCCCTAAACCTACCACCAACCCTCACCAGAAAACTAACCACAAGTCCAAAGCCAACCCTAAACAAAACTTTAGACTTTTTACAAACCTTACCACTAACCGCAGCACTAAACTTCATGCTAACACTAACAGTAAGCCTAACCCTAACCCTAACACATACCCAAACCCTAGTCGCAATCCTACCACAAAACTAGCCCAAACCAGAAATGCAACACCCAAACCAGCCCTAAACACAATCCTCAAATTTATACCAAACTGACACCAACCTACAGCCCTAAACTTCACCCTAATACCTATCCTAACCCCAAACCAAGTGATAACCCCTAACCCTAACCCTAGCCCTAACCCTACCACAAACACCCACCTGAGAATTAACCCCAAGTCCAATGACAACCCTAAAACAACCCTCAACTTTTTATGAAACCTACACCAAACTGCAGCCCTAAACTTCACCCTAACACCAACACTAAGCCTAAACCTAACCCTAAATCTCACCCAAACCCTAGACCCAACCCTCCACCAACCCTACTCCAAAACTAAATCACAGCCCATACAGCAACTTGAAAACCACCCCTCAAATTTATACCAAACTGACACCAAACCACAGACCTAAACTTCGCCCTAACACCAACACTAAGCCTAACCCTAATCCTAACCAGAACCCGAAACTTAGCCCCCAACCTACAACCAACACTAGCCCAAACCCTAACTACAACCCCCACACCAATCTGAAACCCAGCCCTCAAATTTATACCAAACTGACACTAAACCGAAGCCCTAAACATCATCCTAAACACAAACCTAACCCAAACCCTAACCTTAACACCTAATCCTAACACAAGCCCTCACCCTACCACCAATCCTCACCCAAGACTAATCCCAAGTCCAATGCCAACCCTAAACACAACTGTCAACTTTTTATCAACCCTCCACCAAACCACAGCCCTAAACTTTGTCCTAACACCAACACTAAGCTGAATCCTAACCCGAACCTGACCCCAAACCCTAGCCCCAACCCTACCACCAACACTAGCCCAAACCCTACTGCAATCCCCACACCAACCCGATACCCAACCCTCAAATTTATACCAAACAGACACCAAACTGCAGCCATGAAATTCACCCTAATCCCAACCCTAACCCAAACCCTAATCTAACCTCTAACCCTAACCCTAGCCCTAACCCTTCCACCAACCTTCACACAAAAACTAACCCCAACTCCAATGCCAACCCAAAACACAACGATCGACTTTTTACCAACCCTACACCAAAGCCCAGGCTTGAATTTCACCCAAACACCAACACTAAGCCTAACCTTAACCCTAACCAGAAATCAAACCCTAGCCCTAACCCTACCTCCAACCCTAGCCCAAACCCTAACAGCAAGCCCCAAATCAATCCTAAACCCAACTGTCAAATTTATACCAACTGACACCAAACCACAGCCCTAAGCTTCACCCTAACACCAACCCTAAGACTAAACCTAACCCTTACCAGAACCCGAACCTTAGCCCCAACCCAATCACCAACCGTATATCAAACATAACCACAACCCACACACCAACCTGAAACCCAACCCTCAAATTTATGCACACTGACACCAAACTGAAGCCCTGAAATTCATCCTTATACCAATACTAATGCAAACCCTATCCCTAAACCCTTACCCTAACAATAGACCCAACCATACCACCAACCATCACCCAAAAACGAACCACAAGTCCAATGCCAATCCTAAACACAACCTTCGACTTTTTACCAATCCTACACTAAACTGCACCTTAAACTTCACCTTAACACCAACACTAAGCCTAAACCTAATCCTAAACGGAACCTGAACCCTCGACCCAACACTACCACTAAACCTAACCCAAACCCTAACTGCAATCCCCACAGCAACCCTAAATCCAACCCTCAAATTTATACAAACCAACACCAAACTGCAGTCCTAATCTTCACTACAATCCCAACAATAACCCAAACACTAACCCTAAGCCCTAACCCTAACCCTAGCCCGAACCCTACCACGAACCCTCACTGGAAACGTAACCCCAAGTACAATGTCAACCCTAAACACAATCCTCGACTTTTTAAAACCCTACAGCAAACCGCAGCTCTAAACTTCTCACTAACACCAACATGAAGTGTAACCCTAACCCTAACACATAGCTGAACTCTAGCCCCAACCCTACCACCTACACTAGCCCAAACCCTAACTGCAATCCTCACACCAATCCGAAAACCAACCTTCAAATTTACACCAAACTGACACCAAACTCCAGCTCTAAACGTCACCCTAAAAACAACCCTAACCCAAATGCAAACCGTAACACCTAACCCTAACCCTAGCTCTAATCCTACCACAAACACTTACCTGAAAATTCACCTCAAGTCCAATGCCAACCTTAAACACAACCCTCGACCTTTTACCAACCCTACACCAAACCACAGCCCAAAACCACACCCTAACACCAACACTAAGCCTAACCTTAACCCTAACCTGCATGCAAACCCTAGCCCCAAACCTACCACCAACACTAGCCCAAACCCTAACCACAACCCCCCACAAAATCTGACACCCAACCCTCAGATTTATACCAAACTGGCCTTAAACTGCAGCCCTAAACTTCACCCTTACCACAACCCTAACCCAAATCCTAACCCTAACCCCTAACCCTCCCCATAGCCCTAACCCTAGCACCAACTCTCACCCAAAAACTAACCTCAAGTCCAATGCCAACACTAAACACAACCCTTGAATTTTTACCAACTCTACATAAAACTGCAGCCTTAAACTTCACCCTAACACTAACCCTAACCCTAACTCTTACCTGAACCTGAACCCTAGCCCCAACCCTTCCACCAACATAGCCCAAACCGTAATGATAACCCCCATACCAACCTGAAATCCAAACTGCAAATATATACCAAATCAACACTATACCACAGCCCTAAACTTCATCTTATTCCCAAACCTAACCCAAACCCAAACCCTAACCTCTAACATTAACTCTAGCCCTAACCCTACTACCAAGCCTCACTTAATATTAAATGTAAGTCCAATGCCAACCCTAATCACAACCCTTGACTTTTTTACCAACCCTACACCAAACCGCAGCCCTATATTTCACCCTAACACCAACACTAAACCTAAACCTAACTCTAACCTGAAATCGAATCTTAGCCCAAGCACTACCACCAACCTTAGCATAAACCAGAAAGACAACACCCACACCAACCTTAAACACAACCCTCATATTTATACCAAACTGACACCAAACCGCATCCCTAAAATTCAACCTAATCCCAACCTTAACCAGAACCCTAATACTAACCCTTAATCCTAAACCGAGACTTAACCCTATCACCAACCCTCACCTGAAAACTAACCCCAAGTCCAATGCAAACCCTAAACACAACCTTCGACTTTTTACCAACCCTACACCAAACCACAGCCTCAAACTTCACCCTTAAGCAACACTAATCCTATCCCTATCCCTAACCCAAACCCGAACCTTATTTCCAACCCTACAACGAACCCTAGCCCAAGCCAGAAACTCACCCTGACACCAACCTGAAACTCAACCCTCAAATTTATACCAAACTGACACCAAACTGCAAACCTAAACTTTACCCTATTCCCAATGGTAACCATAAACCTAACCCAAACACTAACCCTAACCCCTAACCTTAACCCTAACCCTAACCCTAATCCTAACCTTAATGGAAACCCTAACCCTAACCCTAATCAAAACCCAAACCATAACCCTAACACCTAACCCTAAACCTAGCCCTAACTCTACCACCAACCCTCACCCAAAAACTAACCTGAAGTCCAATGCCAACCCTAAACATAACACTCGAACTTTTACCAACCCTACACGAAACTGCAGCTCTAAACTTCACTCTTACACCAACACTAAGCCTAACCATAACCTGAACCCAAACCTGAACCATAGCCCCAACCCCACAATCAACCCTAGCCCAAATCCTAACCACAAACAAACACCAACCTGAAACTCAACCCTCAAATTTATACCAAACTGACACCAAACTGCAGCCCTAAAGTTCACCCTAATACCAACCCTAACCCAAACCCTAACCCTAAACCTAGTCCTAACTCTACCACCAACCCTCACACGAAAACAAACCCCAAGTCCAATGCCAACCTAACACAAACCCCAGCTTTTTACAACCCTACACCTGACCGCAGCCCTAAGCTTCACACTAACACCAACACTAAGTCTAACCCTATCCCCAACCTGAACCCTAGCCCCAACTCTACTGCCAACCCTAGCCCAAACCAGAAATGCAACCCCCACACCAACCCTAAACACAACCCTCATATTTATACCAAACTGACACCAAACTGCAGCCCTAAACTTCACCTGAAGTCCAACCCTAACCCAATCCATAACCCTAACATGTAACCCTAAACCTAGCCATAACCCTACCACCAATCCTCACTCGAAAACTAGCCCCAAATCCAATGCCAACCTGAAACACAACCCTCGGCTATTTATGAATCCTACACTAAACTGCAGCACTAAACTTCACCCTAATACCCACACTAATCCTATCCCTACCCTAACCCGAACCCGAACCCTATTCTCAACCCTACCACCAACCCTAGCCCAAACCAGAAATGCAACCCCCACACCAATTCGAAACCCAACCCTCAAATTTATACCAAACTGACATCAAACCACAACACTAAACATAACCCTAATCCCACAGTAACCCAAACCCTACCCAAACCCTAACCCTAACCACTAACCTTAACCCTAACCCTAAATCTAATCCTAACCATAACCGAAATAGTAAGCCTAACCATAACCCTAACTTTAATCCTGAAATTTATACCAAATTGACACAAAACTGCAGCCCTAAACTATACCCTAATCCCAACCCTAACCCAAATCCTAACCCTAATCCTAACCCGAATCCTAGCCCAAACCCTACCACCAACTCTCACCCGAAAACTAACCCCAAGTCCAATGCCAACCCTAAACACAATGTTTGACTTTTTACGAACCCACACCAATCCGCAGCCCTAAACTTCACCCTAACACCAAACTAATCCTAACCCTAATCTTAAACCCATACTTGAACCTAAACATGAACCCTAACCCAAACCCTAACACCAAACCCAACGCCAACCCTAAGCACACCCTCAACTTTATACTGACCCTGCACCCAAACACAGTGCCAAAAGTAACCCTAAACCCAATCTTTCCTCTAACCCAAACCCTAATCCTAATGTTAATGCTGACACTGAGCTAGCCTTCACATCATTGGTTTCAGAAACTTAGAAATGGACCTGGTTCACATGTGACCATACCTTTTTTTAGGTTAAAATGGCATTGTCGAACGTATCTCACCTTCTTCTTGTGGAGAAATTCTGTGAATGGGTCTGTAGAACTGAGCGACATTCTGGCTCCATTCATTTGGATACACATCTTGCCTGAAAACTAGCATTTTCACAGAAAACTCTACAATTGCTATGCAAATCCCTTACCTAATACTGTTTTGAAAGCTAAGGGAATGTTTCAATTCATTCACTTCCATGCACTTAGTGGACTGAAAGTATTTTCTGCAGGGAACACTGTCCTTAACCTAACCTAATCTTAACACTAGCTCTCCCATATATGTACAATGAACTCCAAAAGCCAATGACTGACACAAACCTACGCCAAGCTTCTCACCAATCTTACTCACACCCGAAGCAGAATGCAAACCCTAACCCTAGCCTAAGCCAAACTCTAACCCACAACCAACCACTAATGCTTGATGAAACTTAACCCTGAACCTAACCTTGGGCCTACCATGAACATGAACATAATCTGTCTCAAAAGCCGAGCAGGAGTAATATCTGCAAACTTTTCCAAGCATTTTTCATGGAAAACACCACTGCAAACTAATGCTACCCACCAAAAGAGGAGAACTATTCTGTACATGTGATTTGAGAGTTCATTGACTAACCAGCTCCATTCCCTTTCAAGCCATTTTGTCGGAGAGAAACAGCATTTCTGTGGAGCACTCACCTATAGCAATGGAAATCATTACCTAAACATATTTGGAAAACTTAGTATCATCCAGGTTCCATTCACTGGCATAAGATATTTTACCAAAACTGCAATGTTTCAGAGGACCCTCGCATTCACTGATCTTAAGTCTAATGCTAACGTGGCCACACACACAAACAGAAGCCAACACACCGACAAATCCATACAACCATGATCCCAACCTCCAAAGCCAGTCCGAAAATCAACCCGATATCTGACTTCAACCCAAACCCTCACATGAAATTGTTGGGGACCAGAGGCTAACCTAAGATGGTGATTGAACCAACATGGCCACCCCGGCCGATGCAATGGCATCTATATAGTACAACAAGGTTCTTCACGGAAATAGGTTCCCGCCGGGACCTTCCCGCTGGGGCGAACTCCCCACCAATTATCTAACCAGCCCTTCCCGCCGGAGCGAACTCCCTCCTATCATAATGCTCCACATACCCTACTCCCTCCCCAAGTCAGTATATATACACCCGGCTTGCTTAATAAAATTTGCAGGTTGGTCAGAATCCTGTCTTGCTGTCCTTCTTGCGTCTCTCTGTCCCATAGCCATTCTTCCCTCAGCAGGTGGCGGACCCCGTTGACTGTCCTGCGGGTCAGGACAATTGGCGCCCAGCGTGGGACTTGACCGCTAGCTGAGAGATAGAAGCGTCGCACGCCAAAAAATGAGGAGGGCCATCCCATAACCCCGGACTGCCACAGAAGTAACTCACCTGTGAACGCAGCCCCGGCGACACTGCCTCGCGCCGACGGACGAACGAAGAGAAGAGCAAAGGATCACGCAGTAAGTCACTTTCATTTTCATTTAAAAAATTCACTATGGGACAGGAATCTAGTACACATGAGCTTTACGTGAGACAATTAAAAGAAACCCTCAAGACGCAAGGAGCAAGAGTTAAGAAAAAGGACCTTAGAAATTTCTTTCAGTTTGTCTATCAAACCTGTCCATGGTTCCCTGCTGACGGGACCATAGACCAAAAATGCTGATCGAGAGTAGGAGATTGTTTAAAGGACTATTATAAAATTTTTGGGCCGGAAAAGGTACCAGTTACAGCCTTCAATTATTGGAACTTAATCAATGAGGCCATAAAAACTTCCCCTTCAGACCCTAAAATACTAGAGCTTTGTAGAGGGAGAAAACGCCTTAAAAAATTCAGTCCCTGAAATACTAAAGCTTTATAGAGAGGGAGAGAATGCCTTAAAAAATGCACGTCCCCTCTCCAGACCCCACTCAGAATGTAATTCTGTCGCTATAGATATACCAAATGACACTGACCTCCAAGAAGATAAAACTCCCTGTGCCGAAAAACCCCTCTCAGCTTTTAATGACCTCCCGGCCTTCCGACCCCCCCCACTATGTGCCATGTGCGCCACAACCTCCTCACCATTGCTATCCTATAATGCCCTGAGTTCCGCCCTTCCTGCCACAATATACAGCCTTGGAGGAAGCGGCCACTATGCTCAGGAACAGTGCAAATGCCTTTAATGAACTCTTTGCCCAAGAACAGGCCAGAGCTAGCTGACAACAACTGCAAAATAATCACCTCCTTAACTCCCTGCAAACCTCCAGTCAGGCGCTCTCTTCTCTCTCTCTAATGACTAACCAAAATAAGCCCTCTAACCCCCGCTGTGCCCACTACACTTTTCCGGTCCGGTCCTCCGTAGCCAGCAAAAGGCAAGGTCAGAAGCTTCCGAGCCTCAGTCTGAACAGGAAAGCAGTGGGGAGGAAGGGAGCGAGAAAGCTAATGATGAGGATGAAATAAAATCCAAATGTAGCCGCGAGCGTAGCTGTGAGCGGGAGGAAGCACCCCGAATCAATAAATACAAAAGGATTAATCTAAAATATTTGAAAGAACTAAAAAAAGCCGTGCATGATTATGGAGCAACTGCCCCTTTTACTCTGGCTTTGCTAGACAATATTAGCGAAAAGGAGCTTACTCCAAATGATTGGTCACAGCTCGCCAGAGCCACCCTATCAGGTGGCGATTTCCTGCTATGGAAAGCGGATTATGAGGAGCAGTGTAAAAGGTATGCTGAAAGCAACATCTTAAAAGACAGCACAAAATCTTGGTTGTTAAAAAAGCTTCTAGGGTCAAGTCCTTATCATCTTAATTCTACCCAAGCAAAATACCCCCGACGACTTGGTCTCCAGGTGCAGTCCGCCGCCATTAAAGCATGGAGGCTACTTCCCCAAAAAGGGGCTCTCACCTCCTCTTTATCAAAAATAGTTCAGCGCCCCAATGAGCCATATACTGACTTCCTCAGTCGGCTACAGACCGCAGCCCAGTGCATTCTTGGTGATCAGGAAAGCGAAAGTGATTTTATCAAGCATCTCGCTTATGAAAATGCTAACACCGCCTGTCAGGCGGCAATCTGCCCTTTTCGTAATACTGACCTCTCCAATTATATTAAACTTTGTAACGGAATAAATCCTAATACTCAGGCAATATTAGCTGTCTTACAAAATCGCCCTCAAAACAATGGCCCCATCTGTTTTAATTGTAACAAATCAGGTCATTATTCAAAAAATTGCCCCCTATGCATTATTTTTGAATAATGAAATATGGAATAAAGCCTAAACTAATATAATAAGTGCTGAAGGTTTGTAAAAATAGAAATTATGGTTAAAATCAAGAAAGATTTAATGAGTCTAAAATGACAATGTTTTCTTGAATTTTTAGCCTGTTATAATGAAAAGATATAAAAAGATTCTAAATAATTAGTTAGAAAGCAAAGAGTCTGTGTTTTATCAAAATAACTTATGTTAACTTTTATCATGTTGTTATCTGTATAAAAAATACTGATTTTCTCCTGGGTATCATTATACTGGCAAAAAGTGCTTCTTTTCTTGCCCTAAACCAGGTGGCTTAATCTATTAATCTAAGTACTATTACTATAAATGAATCTATTACTGACTAAATAATATTCAAATCATATAAATACCTATATTCCTTTAAGCCAAAATATCTTAAGGCTTTGTCCAATCTTTATATAAACTACATATGTATAAGCTAAATTTATCCTAAAATAACCATGGCTTATATTGGAAGCAGATCAGATTTGAGGGTTGAATGCAAGGAAAAAATATACTTGTGGAGTTTTTTTTGTTCACCTGATGTTGCCATTACATGCAACTGATATTGCTATCACATGACCTTGGTAAAAAATAGTTAAAATGTACACTCTAGCTGGGAGGACTGGCTATCCCCCCAGAAAGAGGTGTACTTTAATAAAGATATCTAGGTCCAGGAAGCTCCTCTTGGTCCCTAGCCAGTTCCCAGGGGACCCAACTGGGCCCCGTCATGTAAGCAAACTGAAATTTGGCCACTATTGTGAAAAAATACCATAAAAACTGCATGCAATAAATTTAAAATTAGCAAAAATGCACAACCAATTATAAAGAATCCACATTCCTGCATTCCTTTTAAATCAATCCAATGAATCCAATTTAAAAAATCTGGTCATTTGCTATGGGTACATGTCACTATTGGCACTCTGCTTTCATTTTTGCTACCTGCCACCTTAGGGATTCCCAATTATATGTTACAAAACTTGTTTGATATTTTACAAGGAAATTTTAATTTATTAAGCAAAAGGCAGTTAACAGCTGCAGCTGAACGAGAGTTACAATTAATTGAACAATGCGTTCAAAAAGGACAGCTTGTTCAAATAAATCTAAAAAATCCTGTTGATTTTATTATTTTCTTTACCTTGCAATCTCCCACAGGCCTATTTTAGATCTATTTGAACACAATTCGCCACGGTCCTCTGGAAAGATCCATTGGATAACACTTGGTGAGGACCAGATCCGGTCCTGATATGGGGCAGAGAATCAGTGTATATATATTCTAGGGAATTCGATTCAGACAAATGGTTACCAGAGCGATTAACAAAACAAATAGACAATAACAATCTGTCCAGGGCAAAAAGGTTGCCCTGAGAAAAGGCATTTTTCTCTCTTCCTTTCTCCAGCACAGCTGAAGCTACTAATAAACCAGCAAGCCCTGCTATAACCTATTCAACGATGGCTAAGCTGACAGACGACTGAAGTCCAAGAATCCATCTACTGGTGTTGCTGGTCTAGGCACTGGTATCACCTCAATCACCCTCCAACAACAAAGCCTCTCCAGCCTAAGAGCTGCAACAGACGAGGACTTAACCTGTATTGAAACTTCCATCACCCACCTTGAAAAGTCCCTTACGTCCCTATCAGAAATAGTTCTCCAAAATAGAAGAGGGCTAGACCTGCTCTTCCTTAAACAAGGAGGGCTTTGTGCAGCATTAGGCGAGGAATGTTGTTTTTATGCTGATCATTCTGGATTAGTTAAAAACTCCATGACCAAACTTAGGGAAGGAATTGAAAACCGTAAACGTGAGCGGGAAGCCCAAGGAGTTTCCTCCTGGGGACTCAATGGAATCCTCCCTTACCTTCTCCCTATACTAGGCCCCTTAATAACCCTACTCCTTATAATATCTATTGCACCTGCTATTATAAGGAAAATACTCCAGCTTGTAAAGGATCAAGTTAATTCAGCCCTAGGGAGGCCCATTCAGGTGCATTACTAAAGGCTCTATCTCCAGGACCAGGGCGTGACCCTGGAAGGCCAAGAAAACATCTACCCTCTGTAAACCGCCCCCCCCTCCTACGGGAGCAGCATACAACTCGAAAGTATGCTTCTAGCTTATGCTATGATTGGTACCGCTGGGTGCAAGGCAAAGCACTGCAAAGGAGGGCCAGAACAATCAAAGGCCGTTTTCGAGCTCCTTGAGAAGTATGCCTCATTTGCATAGGGGTTCGCTCTGCAAAAAATTCCCCTCCCCAGAAAAATAGAGCCACAAACAACTTGGGGAATGAGGCCTCTACTTCCCCCAGCAAAGGTTAATGCCAAAAGAATGCTTAATCAGCATCCTTCCTCCATCCTTTTGAAAAACAAAGGGAGGAGATGTTGGGGACCAGAGGCTAACCTAAGATGGCAATTGAGCCAACATGGCCACCCCGGCCGATGCAATGGCATCTATATAGTACAACAAGGTTCTTCACGGAAATAGGTTCCCGCCGGGACCTTCCCGCCAGGGCGAACTCCCCACCAATTATCTAACCAGCCCTTCCCGCCTGGGCAAACTCCCTCCTATGATAATGCTCCACATACCCTACTCCCTCCCCAAGTCGGTATATATACACCCGGCTTGCTTAATAAAATTTGCAGCTTGATCAGAATCCTGTCTTGCTGTCCTTCTTGCGTCTCTCTGTCCCATAGCCATTCTTCCTTCAGCAGGTGGCGGACACCGTTGACTGTCCTGTGGGTCAGGACATGAAATCTAACCCTAAACCTAACCTTAACCATAGATACAACCCTACTCCAACTCTAACTCGAAACTTAACTACAACCCCAACACCAACCCTAAAGTTAACCCTCAAATTTACAGCAACTGTACACCCAACCTCACACCTAAAATTAACCCTAACACCAACCCTAACCCTAACACTAACCCATACCTTAACCCGAACCCTAGGCCCAACCCTGCCACCAACCCTAGCCCAATCCTTACCTCAACCCCCACACCAACCCTAAACCCAACCCTCAAGATTTTCCTAAACCTACACCAAATTGCAGCCCTAAACTTCACCCTAATCCCAACCCTAACCCAAACCTTAACCCTAACCCTAACCCTACCCCTAACCTTACCACCAACCCTCACCTGAAACCTAACCCCAAGTCCAATGCCAAGTGTAAACACAATGCTCAACTTTTTACCAACCCTACACCAAATTGTAGCCCTAAACTTAACCCCAACACCAACACTAAGCCTAACCCTAACCCTAAGCTTATCCTAATCCTAGACCTAACCCTACCTCGAATCCTAGCCCGAACCCTAACACCAAACCCAATGCCAACCCTAAGCACAACCTTCAGCATAATACCGACCCTGCACCCAAACACAGTGCAAAACGTAACCATAAACCCAACCCTTCCTCTAACCCTAGCCCTAACACTAACCCAGACACTGAGCTAAGCTTCACATCACTGCTTTCAGAAACTGAAAAATGGGCTGGACCACACGTGACCATACCTTTTTTTAAGGTTAAAATGGCACTGTTGAACGTATCTCTCCTTCTTCTTGCTGAGAAATTCTGTGAAAGGTTTTGTAGAACTGAGCGACATCCTGGCTCCATTCATTTGGATACACGTCTTGCCTGAAAACTAGCATTTTCACTGAAAGCTCAACGATTGCCATGCAAATCCCTTACTTAATACTGTTTTGAAAGCTAAGGGACTGTTTCGATTCATTCACTTCCATGCACTTAGTGGACTGAAAGTATTTTCTGCAGGGAACACTGTCCTTAACCTAACCTAATCTTAGCACTAGCACTCCCATATATGTACAATGAACTCCAAAAACCAATGACTGACACAAACTTACGCCAAGCTTCTCACCAATCTTACTCACACCCTAAGCAGAATCCAAATCCTAACCCTATCTTAAGCCAAACTCTAACCCACAACCAACCACTAATGCTTGCCGAACTTAACCCTGAAACTAACCCTGAGCCAAGGATGAAAATGAACATAATCTGTCTTAAAAGCCAAGTAGGATTAATATCTGCATACTTTTCCAAGCATTTTTCATGGAAAACACCACTGCAAACTAATGCTACCCACTAAAAGAGGGTACCAGTCTGTACATGTGCTTTACGAGCTCATTGGCTTACTAGCTCCATTCCCTTTCAAGATATTTTGTCAGAGAAAAATGGCATTTCTGCAGAGTGCTCACCTACAGCAATGGAAACCATTACCAAAACATGTTTGGAAAACTTAGTATCATCCTGGTTCCATTCACTGGTGTAAGATATTTTTCCAAAACTGCAATATTTCAGAGGACCCTCACATTCACTAAACTTAAGTCTGATGCTAATGAGGTTGCACACACAAACAGAAACCAAAACACTGACGAACCCATACCGGTGAAATCCCAAACTCCAAACCCGGTCCAAAAATCGACCCAAGGTCTGACTTCAACCCAAACCCTCACACGAAATCTAAACCTAAACCTAACCCCAACCCTAGACCCAACCCTACGTCCAATCCTAACTGGAAACCTAACCACAACCCCAAAACCAATTCTAAGGTCAACCCTAAAATTTACAGCGATCCTACACACAAATGCAAGCCTAAAATAAACCCTAACACCAACTCTAACCCAAAGCCTAACTCAACCCTAACCCCAACCCTAGCCTAACCCACCTCCTAACCTAGCCCAAACCCTAACCAAAAACCCCACACAAACCCGAAACCCAACCCTCAAATTTATACCAAAACACCACCAAACCACAGCCCTGAACTTCACTCTAATACCAAACCTAACCCAAACCCTAAGCCTAATGCCTAACACTAACCCAAGACCTAATCCTACCACCAACCCTCACCCAAAAATTAACCCCAAGCCCAATGCCAACCCTAAACACAACCCTCAACTTTTTACAAACCCTACACCAACTGCAACCTTCAACTTCACCCTACCACCACACTAAGCCTAACACTAACCCTAACCCAAAACTGAACCCTAGCCCCAACCCTACTGCCAACCCTAGCCAAACCAGAAATGCAACCCCAACACAAACCCTAAACCCAACCCTCAAATTTATACCAAACTAACACCAAACTTCAGCCATAAACTTCACACTATTTCCAACCCTAAACCTAACCCTAACACTAACCCTAACCCTAACTCTCAACCTCAGCCTAACCCTAACCCAAACCTAACCCTAACCCTAACGCTAACCTGAAGCCCTAAACTTCATGCTATTCCCAACCCTAACCCAAACCCTAACTCTAACCCCTAACCCTAACCCTAGCCCAAATCTAACCACCAACCCTCACCCAAATATTAATCCCATGTCCAATACCAACCCTAAACAAAAACTTCAACTTTTTACCAACCCTACACCAAACCACAGCACTAAACTTCACCCTAATAGCAACACTAAGTCTAACACTAACCGTAAACCAAACCCGAAACCTAGCCCCAAACCTTCCGCAAAACTTAGTCCAAACCCTAACCACAACACCCACAGCAACCCGAAAACCAACCTTCAAATTTATACCAACTGACACCAAACTGCAGCCTTAAACTTCACCTTAATCCCAACCCAAACCCAAACCCTAACCCTAACCCCTAACCCTAACCCTAGCCCTAACTCTACCAACAACCCTCACCCAAAAACTAACCCCAAGTCCAATGCCAATCATAAACACAACCCTTGACTTTTTACCAACCCTACATCAAACCACAGCCCTAAACTTCACCCTAACACCAACACTAAGATTCACCCTAACCCTAACCTGAATACGAACCCTGGCCACAACCCTATGTCCAACCCTAGCCCTACCCTAACCGCAACCCCCACACCAACCCAAAAGCCAACCCTCAAATTTATACCAAACCGACACCAAACCTCAGCCCTAAACTTCACACTAACCCCAACCCTAATCCAACCCCTAACCTTAGACCCTAACCCTAATCCTATCCCCAACCCTACCAGCAGCCCTCACACAAAAACTAACCTCAAGTCCAATGCCGACCACAAACACAATCCTCGACTTTTTACAAAACCTATGCCAAACTGCAGCCCTAAGCTTCACCCTAACATCAAAACTAAGCCTAACCCTAACACTAACCTTAACCCAAACTGTAGTCCCAACCCTACTACCAACCCTAGCCCAAACCAGAAATGCAACACCCACACCAAACCTAAACCGAACCCTCAAACTTATTCCAAACTGACACCAAGTCGCAGCCCTAAACTTCACCCTAACACCAACACTACGCCTAACCCTGACTCTAACCTGCACCTGAACACTAGCCCCAAACCTACAGCCTACCCTCACCCAAACCCTAACCACAATCCCCACAGCAACCCAAAACACAACCCTCAAATGTGTACCAAACCGACACCAAACCACAGCCTTAAACTTCACCCTAATCCCCACCCTATCCCAAACCCTAACCCTAACCCTAGCCCTAACCTTACCACCAACCCTCACCCGAAAATTAACCCCAAGTCCAATGCCAACCCTAAACACAACGTTCGACTTTTTACCAACCCTAAACCAAACCACAGCCCTAAACCTCACCCTAACACTAACACTAAGCCTAACCCTAACCTTAAACCCATACCCAACCCTAATACGAACCCTAACCCGAACCCTAACACCCAACCACGCCAACCCTAAGCACAACCCTCAGCTTTATACTGACCCTGCACCCAAAAGCAGTGCTGAATGTAGCCCTAAACCCAATCCTTCCTCTAACCCAATCCCTAATCCTAACCCTGACACTGAGCTAGCCTTCACATCATTGGTTTCAGAAACCGAGAAATGGACCTGGTCCACACACGACCACACTTTTTTAAGGTTAAAACAGCATTGTCAAACGTATCTCACCTTCTTCTTGCTGAGAAATTCTCTGAACGGGTTTGCAGAACTGAGCGACATTCTGGCTCCATTCATTTGGATATACGTCTTGCCTGAAAACTAGCATTTTCACAGAAAACTCTACAATTGCTATGCAAATACCTTACCTAATGCTGTTTTGAAAGCTAAGGGACTGTTTCGATCCATTCACTTCCATGCACTTTGTGGACTGAAAGTACTTTCTGCAGGGAACACTCTCCATAACCTAACCTAAACGTAACACTAGCACTCCCCATAAATGTGCAATGAACTCCAAAAAACAACAACCAAGACAAACCTACACCAATCTTCTCACCAATCTTACTCACACCCTAAGCAGAATCCAAATCCTAACTGTAGCCTAAGCTGAACTCTAACCCACAACCAAGCACTAATGCTTGCCAAAACTTAACCCTGGACCTTAGCCTGAACCTACAATGAACATGAACATAATCTGACTCAAAAACTGAGTAGGATTAATATTTGCACACTTTTCCAAGCATTTTTCATGGAAAACACCACTGCAAACTAATGCTACCCACTAAAATAGGGGACCAGTCTGTACATGGGTTTTGAGTGCTTATTGACTTGCCAGTTCCATTCCATTTCAAGCCATTTTGTCAGAGAAAAACGGCATTTCTGCAGAGCACCCACCTACAGCAATGGAAACTATTCCCTAAACATGTTTGGAAAACTTAGTATTATCCTGGTTCCATTCACTGGTGTAAGATATTTTACCAAAACTGCAATATTTCAGAGGACCCTCACATTCAATGAAATTAAGACTCACGCTAACACTGCCACACAGAAAACAGAAACTGATACACCAACGAACCCATACCAGCACAATCCCAACCTCCAAAAATGGTCCAAAAATCGACCCGATGCCTACCTTCAACCCAAACCCTCACACGTAATCGAACCCTAAACCTAATCCTAACCTTACACCGAAACCAACGTTCAACCTTAACCCGAAACCTAACCACAAACCCAACACCAACCCTAAAGTCAACCCTCAAATTTACAGCAACCCAACACAAAACCATATGCCTAAACTTAACCCTAACACGAACCGGAATCCTAACCCTAACCCACACCCTAACCCGAAACCTAGCCCCAACCCAACAACCAACGCTAGCCCAAACCCTAACTGCAACAACCACACCAACCCTAAACCCACCCATAAATTTATACAAAACCTACTCCAAACCACAGACCTATACTATACCATAATCCCAACCCTAACCCAAGCCAGATACCTAACCCTAATTCTAACCTTACCGTACCACCAACTCTCACCCAAACCCTAATGCAAACCCCACACCAACCCAAAACCCAATCCTCAAATTTATACCAAACCTATACCACATCGCACCCCTAAACTTCACTCTAATCCCAATCTTAACCCAAACCCGAACCCTAACCCTATACCTAACACCAATCCTAGCCTTAACCTACCACCAACCCTAGCCCAAACCCTAACCACAATCCCCGCACCAACTCTAAATCCAACCCTCAAATTTAAATCAAACCAACACAAAATCATAGCCCTAACTGAAGCATAAACCCAACCCTAACACAAACCCTCACCCTCACCCTAACCCTAGCCCTAACCCTACCACAAACCCTCACCCATAACCTAACTCCAAGTCGATTGCCAACAATAAACACAACCCTCAAATTTTTACCAACCCTACACCAAACCACAGCCCTAAGTTAATACTAAAACCAACACTAAGCCTAACCCTAACCTTAATCCTAACCATAAACCCAGACCCAACTCTACCATGAACCCTAGCCCGAACCCAAATACCAAACCCAACACCAACCCTTAACACAACCCTCAGATTTATACTGACCCTGTACCCAAAGGCAGTGTGAAACATAAGGCAAAAACCAACCCTCAAATTTATACCAAAAGTGCACAAACACAGCCCTAAACTTCAACCTAAACCCAACCCTAACGCAAACCCTAACCATAACTCTTACCATAACCCTAGCCCTAACCCTACCACCAACCACAGCCCAAACCCTAATCGCAACTGTCACACCAACCCTAAGCCCAACCTATAAAGTTATACCAAACCTACACAAAACCGCAGCCCTAAACTTCACCGAATCCCAACCCTAACCCAAACCCTAGCCCTAAACTTACCACCAACCCTCACCCGAAAACTAACCCCAAGTCCAATGCCAACCCTAAATACAACTGTCAATTTCTTAAAAACCCTGTGCAAAACTAAAGCCCTAAACTTAACCCTAACAAAAACACTAAGCCTAACCCTAACCCTAACCCTAAACCCAAACCCAAATCTACCACAAATCCTAGCATGAACCCTAACACAAAACCCAACGCCAACCCTAAGCACAACCTTCAGCTTTATACCGCCTGCATGCAAACACTGCATGAAACATAACCCTAAACCTAACCCTTCCTCTAACCCTAACCCTAACCCTAACCCTGACACTGAGCTAACCTTCACATCATTGGTTTCAGAAACTGAAAAATGGACCTAGTCCACATGCGACCATACCTTTTTTTTTAGGTTAAAATGGCATTGTCGAACGTATCTCACCTTCTTATTGCTGAGAAATTCTGTGAACGGGTTTGTAGAACAGAGCGACATTCTGGCTCCATTCATTTGAATACACTAGTCTTGCCTGAAAACTAGCATTTTCACAGAATATTCAACAATTGCTATGAAAATCCCTTATCTAATACTGTTTTGAAAGCTAAGGGACTGTTTCAACCCATTCACTTCCATGCGCTTTGTGGACTGAAAGTACTTTCTGCAAGTAACACTCTCCTTACCCTAACCTAAACCTAACACTAGCACTCCCCGTAAATGTACAACTCCAAAAACCAACGACCGAAACAAACCTATGCCAAGCTTCTCACCAATCTTACTCAGTTTAAGCAGAATCCAGATCTTAACCCTAGCCTAAGCTGAACTCAAACACACAACCAACCACTAATTCCTGCCCAAAACTTAACCCAGAACCTAACCCAGAGCCTATCACGAACATGAACATAATCTGTCTCTAAAGCCGAGTAGTATTAATATCTGCACACTTTTCCAAGCGTTTTTCATGGAAAACGCCACTGTAAACTAATGCTACCCACTAAAATAGGGGACCAGTCTGTACATGTGTTTTGAGAGTTCATTGACTTACCAGCTCCATTCCCTTTCAAGTCCTTTTTTTTCAGAGAAAAATGGCATTCTGCAGAGCACTCAACTCCAGCAATGGAAACCATTACCTAAACGTGTTTGGAAAACTTAGTATCATCCTGCTTCCATTCACTGGCATAAGATATTTTACCAAAACTGCAATATTTCAGAGGCCCCTCACATTCACTGATCTTAAGTCTGCCGCTAACAAGGCCACACAGACAAACAGAAACTGACACATGGACGAACCCATACCAGTGAAATCCCAACCTCCAAATACAGTCTGAAAATCGACCTGATGCCTGACTTCAACCCAAATCCTCACACGAAATCTAACCCTAAACCTAACCCAACCCTAGACCCAAACTTACTTCCAACCCTATCCCAAAACATAACCACAACCCCAACACCAACCATAAAGTCAACCCTCAAATTTACAGCAACCCTACACCCAACCATATGCTTAAACTTAACCCTAACACCAACCCTAAACTTTACTGTAAACCATACCCAACACCTAAACCTAATACCAACACTACCACCAACCCTAGCCCAATCCCTAACCACAAACCCCAGACCAACCCTAAACCCAACCATCAAATTTATACCAAACCTACACCAAACTGCAGCCCTAAACTTCACCCTAAACCCAACCCTAACCCAAACCCAAACCAAAACCTTAACACTAACCCTAGCCATAACCCTACCACCAATCTGAGACCAAACAGTAACTGCAACCCCTACACCAACCCAAAACTCAACTTTCAAATTTTTAGCCAACCTACACAAAACCACAGCCTGAAACTTCACTGTAATCCCAACCCTAACCCTAATCCTAACCCTATTCCTATCCCTAACCCAACCATCAACCCTCACCTGAAAACTAACCCCAAGTCCAATGCCAACCCTAAACAAAACTCTCGATTTTTTTTACCAACTCTCCACCAAACCGCTGCCCTAAACTTCAACCTAGCAACAACACTAAGTCTAACCCTAACCCTAAACCGAACCCAAAACCTAGCCCCAACCCTACAACCAACCCTGGCCCAAAGCCTAACCACAACCCCCATACTAACCCTAAACCCACCCCTCGAATTTAGACCAAATCTACACCAAAATGCAGCCCTAAACTCACCTTAATCCCAACCCAAACCCTAACCCTAACCCCAACCCTAAACCTAGCCCTAACCCTACCACCAACCTTTGCCCAAACCCTAACTGAAACCCCCACACCAACCCTAAATCCAATCCTCAAATTTATACCAAATCTACACAAAACTGCAGCCATAAACTTCACCCTAATCTCCACCCTAACCCAAATCCAAACCCTAAGCCTAACCCTAACCTAGCCCTTATCCTACCGCCAACCCTCACCCAAAGCCTAACTGCAAGTCCAATGCCAATCCTAAGGACAACCCTTAAATTTTTACCAATCCTACACTAAACCACAGACATCAACTTAACCCTAATACCAACTCTAAGCCTAACCTTAACCCTAACCCTAACCCTAAACCCAGACCCAAACCTACCACAAACCCTAGCCCAAACCCTAACACCAAACCCAACGCCAACCCTAAGCACAACCCCCTACTTTATACTGACCCTGCAACCAAATGCAACATAAAATGTAACCTTAAACCCAACCCTTCCTCTAACCCTAACCCTAACCTAACAGTGCCACTGAGCCAACCTGCACATCATTGGTTTCAGAAACTGAGAAATGGACCTGGTCAACAGGCGACCATGCATCTTTTTAGGTTAAAACGGCATTGTCGAATCTATCTTGCCTTCTTCTTGCTGAGAAATTCTCTGAACGGGTTTGAAGAACTGACCGACATTCTGGCTACATTCATTTGGATACACGTCTTGGCTGAAAACTAGCATTTTCATATAAAACTCAACAACTGCTATGCAAATCCCTTACCTAATACTGTTTTGAAAGCTAAGGGACTATTTCGATCCATTCACTTCCATGCACTTTGTGGACTGAAAGTAATTTCTGCAGGGAACACTCTCCTTAACCTAACCTAAACCTAGCACAAGCATTCCCCATAAATGTACAACAAACTCCAAAAGCCAATGACTATCACAAACCTACACCAAGCTTCTTACCAATCTTATTCACACCCTAAGCAGAATCCAAATCCTAACCCTTGCCTAAGCCAAACTCTAACCCACAACCAACCACTAATGCTAGCCGAAACATAACCCTAGAACTTAGCCTGAACTTACCATGAACATGAACACAATCTATCTCAAAAACCGAGTAGGATTAATATCTGCACACTTTTCCAAGCATGTTTCATGGAAAACACCACTGCAAACTAGTGCTACCCACTAAAATAGGGGAGCAGTCAGTATATGTGTTTTGAGAGCTCATTGACTTACCAGCTCCATTCTCTTACAAGCCATTTTGTGAGAGAAATACGGCATTTCTATGGAGCACTCACCTACAGTAATGGAAACCATTAACTAAACATGTTTGGAAAACTTAGTATCATCCTGGTTCCATTCACTGGTGTAAGATATTTTTCCAAAACTGCAATATTTCAGAGGACCCTCACATTCTCAGGACTTAAGTCTGATGGTAACACGGTCACACACACAAACAGAAAATGACACACCAAAGAATCAATATCAGTACAATCTGAAACTCCAAACCCAGTCTGAAATCGACCCGTTGCCTGACATCAACACAAAACTTCACATGAAATCTAACCCAAAACATAACCCAAAACCTAGACCCCTCTCTACTTCCAACCCTAACCCAAAACTAACCACAACCCCACACCAACCCTAAAGTCAACCTCAAATTTATAGCAACCATACATCCAATCGCACGCTTAAATTTAACCCTAATACCAACCCTAACCCTAAACTAACCCATACCCTAACCTGAATCCTAGTGGCAACCCTACCACCAACCCTAGCCCAAACCCTAACTGCAACCCCCACACCCTAAATTCAACCCTCAAATTTATACTTCACCCTAATCACAACCCTAACCTAAACACTAACCATAACCATAACCTTAACCTTAACTCTAGCCCTAACCCTACCACCAACCCTAGCCCAACCCAAATCGCAATCCCCACACCAACCCTAAACCCAACTTTCAAATTTATATGAACATACACAAAACCACAGCCCTAAGCTTCACCCTAATTCCAACCCTAACCCAAAACCTAAGCTTAACACTAAACCTAACCCTGACCCTAACTTGAACCCTAGCCTAACCCTACCACCAACACTCAAATGAAAACTAACCCCAAATCCAATGCCAACCCTAAACAGAACCTTCGACTACTTACAAACCCTACACAAAACTGAAGCCCTAAACTTCACCCTAACACCAACACTAAGCATAACCCTTACCTTAACCCAATCCTGAAACCAAGCCTCAACCCTACCACCAACCCGAGACCAAATCCGAATCGCAATGCTCACACCAAACCGAAACCCAACCCTCAAATTTGTTCCAAACACACACCAAACCGCAGCCCTAAACTTCACCCTAATCCGAACCCTAACCCAAAACTTAACCCTAACCTTAAACTTAGCACTAAACTTAACACCAACCCTCACCCGAAAACTAACCCCAAGTCCAATGCCAACCCTAGACAAAACTCTCAACTTTTTACAAACCCTACACTAAACCACAGCCCTAAGCCTCACTCTAATACCAACACTAAGCCTAACACTAACCCGAACCCAAACCCGAACCATAGTCCCAACCCTACAACCAACCCTATCCCAAACCTTAACCGCATCCTCACACCACCCCAAAACCCAACCCTCAAATTTATACCAAACTGACACCAAATCACAGCCCAAAACTTCACCCTAATCCCAAACCTAACCAAAAACCTAACCCTAACCCCTAACCCTAACCTTAGCTCTAACCCTACCATCAACACTGACCCTAAAACTAACCTCAAGTCCAATGCAATCCCTAAACACAACCCTCAAATTTTTACCAACCCTACACCAAACTGCAACCCTAAGCTTAACCTTAACACCAACACTAAGCCTAAACTTAACCTTAACTGGAACCTGAACTCTAGCCACAGCCTTAACACCCACCCTAGCCCAAACCCTAACCCCCACACTACCCAAAACCCAACATTCAAATTTATACCAAACCGACAACAAACTGCAGCTGAAAACTTCACCCTAATCCCAACCCTAACACAAACTCTTACCCTAAACACTAACCCTAAACCTAGCCCTAACCCTCCCACCAACCCTCAACTGACAACTATCCCAACTCCATGCCAACCCTAAACTAAACTCTCGACTTTTTACCAACCCTACACCAAACTGCAGCACTAAACTTCACCCTAACACCAACACTAAGCCTTACCCTAACCTTAAACCAAAATGGAACTCTAGCCCCATCACTACCACCAACCCTAGCCCAAACCCTAACCATAACCCCCACACCAACCCTAACCCCAACCCTCAAATTTATAACAAACCCACACCAAACCATAGCCCTAAAGTTCACCCTAATCCCAACCATAAACCAAACCCTAACTCTAACCCCTAAACCTAACCCTAGATAAAAGCTTACCACCAACCCTCACACAAAAACTAACCCCAAGACCAATGTCAACCCTAAATACAACCCTTGACTTTTTACCAACCCTACACTAAACCACAGCTTTAAACTTCACCCTAACACCAATACTAAGACTAACCCTAACCCAAACTGAACCAGAAATCGAGCCTCATCCCTACCACCAACCCTAGCCCAAACCCTAACGGCAATCCCCACACCAACCCTAAACCCAACCCTCAAATTAATACCAAAATGACACCAAACTGCAGCCCTAAACTTCATGTTATTATGAACCCTAACCCAAACCCTAAACCTAACCCCATCCCAAACCCTAGGAAACCCTAACACCAACCCTCACCGGAAAACTAACACCAAGTCCAATGCCAACCCTAAACAACACAAAACTCGACTTTATACCAACCCTACACAGAACAGAGCCCTAAACTTCACCTGAACACCAACACTAAGTCTAACCTTAACCTGAATCCGAACCTTAACCATACCACCAAACTTACCACCAACCGTAGCCCAAACCCTAACCACAACCCCCACACCAACTGAAAACCCAAACCTCAAATTTATACCAAACTGACACCAAACCACCACCCTAAACTTCACCCTAATCCGAACCCTAACCCAAATTCTAACATTAACCCCTAACCCTAACCTTAGCCTTAACCCTACCACCAATCCTCACCCGAAAAATAACCCCAAATCCAATGCCAACCCTAAACACAACTCTCGACTTTTTACCAACCCTCCACCACACCGCAGCCCTAAACTTCACCCTAACACCAACACTAAGCCTAACCTTTACCCTAACCCAAACATGAACCCTAACCCCAACTCTACCACCAAACCTAGCCCACACCAGAAACACAACCTCCACACCAACCCAAAAGACAACCTTCAAATTTATATGAAACTGACACCAAACCAGACCCCTAAAATTCACCTTAATCCCAACCCTAACACAAACCCTAAACCTAACCCCTAACCCTAAACCTAGCTCTAACCCTACCACCAACCCTCACCTGAAAACTAACAAGTCCAAAACCAACCCTAAACAAACCCTTGACTTTTTACTAACCCTACACCAAACTGTAACCCTAAACATCATCCTAACACCAACATTAAGCCTAATCCTAACCCTAAACTGGACCTGAACCGTAGCCCCAACCCTACTACCAACCATAGCCCAAACCCTAACCGCAACCCCCACACCAACCCGAAACCAATCCCTCAAATTTATACCAAACTGACAACAAACTGCAGCCCTAAACTTCACACTAATTCCAAACCAAACCCACACCCTAACCCTAATACCTAACCCTAAACCTAGGCCTTGCCCTAGAACCAACCCTCATGCAAAAACTAACCCCTAGTCCAATGTCAACCCTAAACACAACCCTCGACTATTTAATAACCCTACACAAACTTGCAGTACTAAATTTCACCTTGACACCAACACTAAGCCTAACCCTAACTCTAACCTGAAACATAGCCTAAAACCTTCCACCAATCCTAGACCAAACACTAACTGCAACCCCCATAACAACCTTAAACTCAACCCCCAAATGTAAACCAAACCGACACCAAACTGTAGCCCTAACTTCACCCTAATACCAACCCTAACCCAAAACCTAACCCTAACCCCTAACCCTAAACCTAACCCTAACCCAACCACCAACCCTCAACCCTCACCCGAAAAATAACCCCAAATCCAATGCCAACCCTAAACTCAACACTAGACTTTTTAATAAACCTACACCAAACTGCAGCCCTAAACTTCACCCTAACACCACACTAAGCCTAACTCTAACCATAACCCAAACCCAAACCCTAGCCACAACCCTACCATCAACCCTAGCCCAAACCCTAAACACAACCAAACACCAACCCGAAACACAACCCTCAAATTTATACCAAACCAACACCAAAACGTACACCTAAAGTTCAACCTAAACCCAACCCTAACCCAAACCCTAACCCTAACCCCTAACCCGAACCCAGCCTTAACCCTATCTCCAAACCTGACCCAGAAACGAACCCTAACTGCAATGCCAACCTGAAACACAACCTGTGACTTTTTATCAACCCTACATGAAACTGCAGCACTAAACTTCAACTTAAAACCAACACTAGGCTGAAACCTAACCCTAACCAGAACACGAACTTTAGCCGCAACCCTACCACCAACCCTAGCCCAAACCAGAAATGCAACCCTGACAGCAACCCAAAACACAACGCTTAAATTTATACGAAACTGACACCAAACCGAAGCCCTAAACTTCACCCTAATCACAACCCTAACTCAAAACCTAACCCTAACCCCTAACCCTAACCCTAGCCCTAACCCAACCACCAACCCTCACACAAAAACTAACCCCAAATCCTATACAAACCCTAAACACAACCCTCGACTTTTTACCAACCCTTACACCAAACTGCAGCCCTGAACTTCACACTAACAGCAACACTAAGCCTAACCCTAACCCTAACCCGAACCCGAACCATATCCCCAACCCTACCACCACATCTAGCCCAAAACCTAACCACATCCACCACACAAACCGGAAGCCCAAACCTCAAATTTATACCAAACCGACATGAAACTGCAGCCCTAAACTTCACCCTAATCCCAACCCTAACCAAAATCCTAACCCTAACCCTAACCCTAACCCTAGCCTTAACCCTACCACCAATCCTCACCTGAAAACTAATCCCAAGTCCAATGCCAACCCAGCACAACCCTCGACTTTTTACCAACCCTACACCAAACCACTGTCCTAAACTTCACCCTAACACCAAAACTAACCTTAACCTTAACCCTAACCCAAACATGCACCCTAGCTCCATCCCTATCACCAAACCTAGCCCAAACCAGAAATGCAATCCCCAGACCAACCAGAAACACAACCCTCAAATTTATACGAAACTGACACCACACCACAGCCCTAAACTTCACCCTAATCCCAATCCTAACACAAAGCCTAAACCTAACTCCTACCCCTAAACCTAACACTAACCCTAGAGCCAACCCTCACCCGAAAACTAGCCCCAAGTCCAATGCCAACCCTAAACACAACTCTTGACTATTTACCTACCCTACACCAAACCGCTGTCCTAAACTTCACCCTGACACCAACACTAAACCTAACCCAAACTCTAACTTGAACCATAAACCCACCTACCACAAACCCTAGACCAAACCCTAACTGCAACCCCCATCAGAACCCTAAAACCAACCCTCAAATGTATACCAAACTGACACCAAACCATAGCCCTAAACTTCACCCTAATCCCAACTCTAACTGAAAACCTAACCAAAACCCCTAACCCTAACCCTAGCCCTAAACCTACCCCCAACCCTCACCCGAAAGCTAACCCCAAGTCCAATGCCAACCCTAAACACAACACTTGACTTTAACAACCCTTCACCAAACCGCAGCCCTAAACTTCACCCTAACACCAACACCATGCCTAACCCTAACCTGAACCTGAACCCAAACCCTAGCCCCAAACCTACCACCAACCCTAGCCCAAATCCTTACCACAATCCCCGCACCAACCATAATTCTAACCCTCAAATATATACCAAACTGACACCAAATCGCAACCCTAAATTTCACACTAATACCAACCCTAATGCAAACCCTAACCTTAAACCCTAACCCTAAACCTGGCCCTAACCCTAATACCACCTCTCACTCGTAAACTAGCTCCAAGTCCAATGCCAACCCTAAACACAACCCTCGACTTTTTACCAACCCTACATAAAACCGCAGACCTAAACTTCACCCTAACACCAACACGAAGCCTAACCCAAATCCTAACCTGCACCCGAACCCAAGACCCAATGATCCGCCAACCCTATTCCAAACTCTAACCACAGTCCCCACAGTAACCCGAAAACCAACCCTCAAATTTATACCAAACTGACACCAAACCAAAGCCCTGAACTTCATTCTAATCCCATTCCTAACCCAATCCCTAACCCTAACCTCTAACGCTAAACCTAGCCCCAAACCTAAAAAAACCCTCACCCAAAACTAACCCCAAGTCCAATGCCATCCCTAAACACAACCCTCGATGTTTTAACAGCCCTACACCATACTGCAGCCCTTAACTTCACCGTAACACCAACACTAAGCCTAATCCTATCCTTAACATGTACACAAACCCTATTCGCAACCCTACCACGACCCTAGCACAAACCAGAAACACAACCCCCACACCAACCCAAAACTCAACCCTCCATTTATATCAAATCGAACCAAACTGCAGCCCTAAGCTTCACCTTAAACCAACCCTAACCAATACCCTAACCCTAACCCTAATCCCTAACCCTAACCCTAGTACTAACCCTAACACAAACCCTCACCTGAGAATTAACACCAAGTCCAATGCCAACCCTAAACACAACCCTCGAATTTATACCAACCCTTCATCAAACTGCAGCACTAAACTTCACCCTAACACCAACACTAAGCCTAAATTTAACCCTACCCCACACACGAACCCTAGACCCAAACCTACCACAAACCCTACTCCAAATCCTAACCACAACCCCCTCACAATCAGAAATCTAACCATCAAATTTATACCAAACTGACACCAACCACAGCCCTAAACTTCATCTTAATTCCAACCCTAATCCAAACCCTAATCCTACCCCTACTCCTAACCCTAACCCTAGCTCTAACCCTACCACCAACTCTCACCCAAAACTAACCCCAAGTCCAATGCCAACCCTAAACACAACCCTCCACTTATTACCAACCCTACACCAAACTGTGCCCCTAAACTTCACACTAACACCAAACACTAAGCCTAACCCTACCCTAACCGAACCTGAACAAAGCCCCAACCACGACACCAAACCTAGCCCAACCCTAACCGCAACCTCCACACCAACCCGAAACCCAACCCACAAATTTATATCAAACCAACACCAAACCACAACCCTGAACTTCATCCTAATCCCAACCCTAAACCAAACTCTAACCCTAACCCCTAACTCTTACCCTAGCCCAACCCTACCACCAACCTTCACCCAAAAACTAACCCCAAGTCCAATGCCAACCCTAAACACAACCCTCAACTTTTTACCACCCTACACCAAACCGCAGCCCTACACTTCACCCTAACACCAATACTAAGCCTAAACCTAACCCTAACCCAAATCCGAATCCTGGCACCAGCCATACCACCAACCCTATCCCAAACCCTAACCGCAACCCCCACACCAACCCTAAATGCAACCCTCAAATTTATACCAAACTGAAAACAAACCACAGCCATAAACTTCACCCTAATCCCAACTCTAACACAAACACTAACCCGAAGGCTTAACCCTAACCCTAGCCAAAACTTACCACCAAACATCATCCAAAAACTAACCCCAAGTACAATGCCAACTCAAAACACCACCCTCGAATTTTTAAGAATCCTACACCAAACTGCAGCCCAAAACTTCACCCTAACACCAACACTTAGCCTAACCCTAACCTTAACTCAAACCCAAACCCAAACACGAACTCTACCACCAACCCTAGCCCCAATCCAAACCACAACCCCTTCACCAACATGATATTTATACAAGACACCAAGCCTCATCCCTAAATTTCACCCTACTCCCAGCATAAACCCAAACCCAAACCCCTAACCCTAACCCTAGCCTAACCTTAGCACCAACTCTCACCCTAAAACTAACACCAAGTACAATGCCAATCCTAAACACAACTCTCAATGTTTTACCAACCCTACACCAAACCGCAGTCATAAACCTCACCCTAACACCAACACTATGCCTAACCATAACCATAACCCTAACACAAACACTAGCCCCAACCCTACCAATTTACACCAAAAAGACAACAAACCACAGCTCTATACATCACCCTAATCCCAACCCCCAACCCAACCCCTAACCCTAAATCCTAACCCTAACCCTAGAACCAACCCTCAACCGAAAACTAACCCCAAGTCCCATACCAACTCTAAACACAACCCTCGACTATTTACCAACCCTACACCAAACAGCAGCCCTAAACTTCACCTTGACACCAACACTAAGCTTAACCCTAACCCTAACCTGAACCGAACACCCAACCCTACCACCAAACCTTGACCAAACTCTAACCACAACCCCCACAAAAATCTTAAACACAACCCTCAAGTGTATACCGACTGACACCAAACCAAAACTTCACCCTAAACTTCACCCTAATCCCAACCTTAACCCAAACCTAACACTAACCCTTAACCCTAAGCCTAGCTCTAACCCTACCACCAACCCTCACCCTAAAACTAACCCTAAGTCCAATGCCAACCTCAACCCTCGACTATTTACCAATACTACACCAAGCCACAGCCCTAAACTTCACCTTAACACCAACACTAAGCCTAACCCTAACCCTAACCTGAACCCGAACCCTATCCCCAAACTTACCATGAACCCTAGCCCAAATCCTAACCACAACCTCAACACCAACCCTAAAGCAAACCCTCAAATTTATACCAGACACCAAACCACAACCCTAAATTTCATGCTAATCCCAACCCTAACCATAAACCCTAACCCTAGTAATAACCCTACCAACAACCGTCACCAGAAAATAACCCCAACCTAATGATAACCCTAAACACAAACTTCAACTTTTTACCAACCCTACACCAAACTGCAGCCCTAAACTTCACACTAACACCAACATTAAGCCTAACCCAAACCCTAATCAAAACCCAAACTCTAGACCAAACCATCCGCCACCCATACTCCAAACCCTACCCATAACCCCAAAAGCAACCCGAAAACCAAACCTAAAATGTATACCAAACTGACACCAAACCGCTGCCCTAAACTTCACACTAAGAATAAAACTAAACCTAAATCTAACCCTAAGCCAAACCCAAACCCTAGCCCCAAACCTACCACCAACCCTAGCTAAACGGTAACCACAACCTCTGCACCAACCCAAAACCCAACCGTCAAATTTATACCAAACTGACACCAAACCACAGCCCTACTTCACCCTAATCCCAATGCTAATCCAAACACAAATGCTAAGGCTTAACCCTAGCCCTAATCATACCACCAATCTTCCCCCGAAAACTAACCCCAAGTCCAGTGCCAACCCTAAACACAACCCTCGAATTTTTATAAACCCTATGGCACACAGCTGCCCTAAACTTCACCCTAACACCAACATTAAGCGTTAACTTAAGCCTAACCCAAACCCAAACCCTAGCCCCAACCCTACCAACAACTGCAGCAGAAACAAGAAACGCAACCGCCACACCAACCCTAAAGCCAACCTTCAATTTTATACCAAACGACATGAAATCGCAGCCCTGAATTTCACCCTAATCCCAACCTTAACCCATACCCTAACCCTAATACCTAACCCTAACACTAGCTTAACCTGACAAAAAACCCTCACCTGAGTATTAAACACAAGTCCAATGCCAACCCTAAACACAACCCTCGACTTCTTACTGACCCTACACCAAACCGCAGCCCTAACCTTCACCCTAACAATGACACTAAGCCCTACCCTAACCCTAACCCAAACCCGAACCCAAGAACCAACCCTACCACAAACCCTAGCCCAACCCTAACTGCACTCGCCGCACCACCACCAAAACTGACCCTCAAATTTATACCAAACTGACACCAAACCACAGCCTTAAACTTCACCCTAATCCGAATCCTAACCCAAACCCTAACCCTAACCCCTAACCTTAAACCTAGCCACAACCCTACCACAAACCATCACTCGAAAACTAACCCCAAGTCCAATGCCAACCGTAAACACAACCCTCAACTTTTAACCAAACCTACACCAAAACACAGCCCTAAACTTCACCATCACACCAACACTAAGCTTAACCCGAACCTGAACCCGAACCCTTGCCCCACCCCTACCACCAAACCTAGACCAAACCCTAACTGCAACCCCCACACCTACCCTAAAGCCAACCTTCAAATTTATATCAAACCAACACCAAACAGTAGCCCTAAATTTCACCCTAATCCCAATCCTACCCATGCCCTACCCCTACCCCTTACCCTAACCCTAGCCCTAATCCTACAACAAACCCTCACCTGAGAACTAATAGCAAGTCCATTGCAAACCTTAAATACAACCCTCAACTTTTTACCAACCCTACACCAAATCGCAGCCCTAAACTTCACCCTAACACCAACACTAAGCCTAACCATAACCCTAACCCGAACCCAAACCCAAGAACCAACACTACCACAAACTCTAGCCCAGCCCTAACTGCAATCACCACACTAACCCAAAAACCAACCCTGAAATTTATAACAAACTGACACCAAACCGCAGCCCTAAACTACACCCTAATCTCAACCCTAATCCAACTTCTAACCCTAATCCATAACCCCAACCCTAGCCACAACCTTACCACCAACCCTAACCCGAAAAGTAACCTCAAATCCAATGCCAACCCTAAACACAACCCTCGACTTTTTACCAACCTTACACCAAACTGAAGCCCTAAACTTCACCCTAACACCAACACTCAGCCAAACCCTAGCCCTAACCCAAACCCCAATCCTAGCACCAATTCTACCACCAATCCTAGCCCAAACCATAACTGCAACCCCCACATCAACCCAAAATCCAACCCTCAAATTTATACAAAACCGAAACCAATCTGCAGCCCTAAACTTCACCCAAATCTCAACCCTAACCCAAACCCTAACCCTAACCCCTTAGCCTAACCCTAGGCCTTACAATATCAAAAACCCTCACTGGGAATTAACCTCAAGTTCAATGCCAACCCTAATCACAACTCTCGACTTCTTACCAACCCTACACCAAACTGCAGTCCTAAAGTTCACCCTAACACCAACACTAAGCCTAACCCAAACCAGAACCCTAGCCCAAACCCTACCACCAACCCTATCCCAAATCCTAGCCACAACCCCCACACCAACCCGAAATCCAACCCTCAAATATCCAACAAACCGACACCAAACCGCAGCCCTAATCTTCACCCTAATCACAACAGTAACCCAAACCATACCCCTAACCCCTAACCATTACCCTAGCCCTAACCCTACCACCCAACCTCACCCAAAAACTAACTCCAAGTCCAATGACAACACTAAACACAACCCTCGATGTTTTATCAATGCTACACCAAATCAAAGCCCTAAACTTCACCCTAACAACAACACTAAGCCCAACCCTAACCCTAACCCGAACCTGAACCCTAGCACCAACCCAACCACCAACCCAAGCCCAAACTCTAACCGCAATGCCCACACTAACCTGAAACCCAAACCTCAAATGTATACCAAACTGACACCATCCACAGCTGTAAACTTAACCCTAATACCAAACGTAACCCAAACCCTAACCCTAATCCATAACCTTAACCCTAGCCTTAACCCTTCAACCAACCCTTGCCCGAAAACTAACCCCTAGTCCAATGCCAACCTTAAACATCACCCTCGACTTTTTACCAACCCTACAACAAACTGCAGCCCTAAACTTCATCCTAACCCCAACACTAAGCCTAACCCGAACCCGAACCCGAACCCTAGCACCACCCTACCACCATAGCTCAAACCCTAACAGCAACACCCACACCAACCCTAAACCCAACCTTAAATTTATACCAAACCGACACTGAACCGCATCCCTAAACTTCACCCTTATCCCAACCCTAACCCAAACCCTAACCCTAACCCCAAACTCTAAACTGAGCCCTAAACCTACCACCAACCCTCACCTGAAAAATAACCCCACGTCGAATACCAACCATAAATAAAATCCTTGGATTTTTACCAACCCTACACGAAATCGCAACCCTAAACTTCACCTTAACACCAACACTAAACCTATCCCTAACCCTAAACTGAACACAATCCCTAGCCCCAACCCTTCCACTAACCCTAGCACAACCAGAACCGCAACACCCAACCAACCCGAAAACAAACCCTCAAATTTATAAAAAACCGACACCAAACTGCAGCCCTAACTTTCACCCTAATCCCACCCTAACAGGAACACTAACCCTAACCCTGAACCCTAACCCTAGCTCTAACCCTACCACCAAACTTCACCCGAAAACTAACCCCAAGTCCAAAATTAATCCTAAACACAACCCACGAATTTTTACCAACCATACACCAAACAGCAGCCTTAATTCACCCTAAGAATAACACTAAGCCTATACCTAACCCTAACTCGAACCCGAACCCGAGCCCCAACCCTATGACGAACCCTAGCCCGCACCATAACTACCACCCCCACACAAACCCTAAACCCAACCATCAAATTTATACCAAACTGACACCAAACCACAGCCCTAAACTTCTCTGTAATTCCAACACTAACCAAACCCTCATCCCTAAACCCTAACCCTAACCCTACCACCAACCCTCACTCAAAAACTAACCCAAGTCCAATGCCAACCCTCAACACAACCCTCGACTTTTTACCAACCTACACCAAACTGCAGAAATAAACTTAACCCTAACACCAACACTAAGCCTAACCCTAACCCGAACCCGAACCCTAGCACAATCCCTACCACCAACCCTAGCCCCAACCATAAATGCAACCCCCACACCTACCCGAAACCCAACCCTCATATTTATACCAAACCCTCACCAAAAGCAGCCCTAAACTTCACTCTAATCCCAACCTAACCCAAACCCTAAACCTAACCACTAACCCTAACCCTAGCCCTAACCCTACCACCAACCCTCACTCAAAACTAACCCCACGTCCAGGCCAACCCTAAACACAATCCTCTTTACCAACCCTACAAAAAATGCAGTCCTAAACTATACCCTAACACCAACACTAAGCCTAACCCTAACCCTAACATGAACCCAAACCCTAGCCCCAACACAAACACCAACCTTAGCCCAAACCAAAATGCAACCCCCACACCAGCCGAAATGCAACCATCTAATTTACACCATACCCTCACCAAACCACAGCCCTAAATTCGTCCTAATCCCATCTCTAACCCAAACCTTAACCTTAACCCCTAACCCTAAACCTAGCCCTAATACTATCACCAACCCTTACCTGAAAACTAACCCCAAGTCCAATGCCAACCCTAAACTCAACACTTGACTTTTTAACGACCCTACACCAAACCACACCACTGAACTTCACCCTAACAGCAAAACTAAGCCTAACCCTAAACCTAACCCATTCCCAAACCCTAGCCCCAACCCTACCAACAACCCTAGACCAAAACCTAAATGCAACCCCCACACCAATCCGAAACCCAATCCTCATATTATACCAAACCCTCACCAAACCACAGCCCTAAACTTCACCCTAACACCAACACTAAGCTTAACCCGAACCCTAACCCAAACTTGAACCCTAGCCCCAACACTATCACCAACCCTAGCACAAACCAGAACCACAAACCCCAGGCACCCTAAACCCATCCCTCAAATTTATACAAGGCTGACACCAAACCGTAGCCCTAAACTTCAGCCTTATCCCAAGCCAAACCCGAACACTAACTCTAACCCCTACCCTAACCTTAGCTCTAACCCTACCACCAAACCTCACACGAAAACTAACCCCAAGTTCAATGCCAACCCTAAACACAACCCTCGACTTTTTAACAACCATACACCAAACAGCAGGCCTAAACTTCACCCTAACATGAACACTAAACTCAAACTTAACCCTACCCTGAATCTGAACCCTAGCTCCAACCCTACCACCAACCCCAGCCCAAACCCTAACCGCCACCCCCACACAAACCCTAAACCCAACCCTCAAATTTACACCAAACCGACACTAAACTGCAGCCCTAAAATTCTCCCTAATCACAACCCTAACCCAAACCATAACCCTAACACCTAACCCTAACCATAGCCCTAACCCTCCACTAACCCTAACCCGAAAGCTAACCCCAAGTACAATGCCAACCCTAAACAGAACCTTTGACTTTTTAGCAACCCTACACCATCCGAAGCCCTAAACCTCACCCTAACACCAACATAAGCCTAAACCTAACACTAACCCAAACCCGAACCCTAGCCCCAACCCTACAACCAAACCTAGCCCAAACCCTAACCACCACCCCCACCAACCCGAAACCAAACTCTCGAATTTATACCAACACCAAACCGCACCCTAAACTCCACCCTAATCCCAACCCTAACCAAAACCATAACCCTAACACCTAACCCTAACCCTAGCCCTAACCCTACCACTAACCCTAACCTGAAAACTAACCCTAGTCCAATGCCAACCGTAAACACAACCCTCGACTTTTTACCAGCCCTACAGCAAACCGCAGCCCAAAACTTCACCCTAACATGAACACTAAACCTAAGCCTAACCCTAACACGAACCCTAGCCCCAACCTTACCAGTAACCCTAGCCCAAACCCTAACCACAACACCCACACCAACCCTAAACCAAACCTTCAAATTTGTAGGAAACTGACACCAAACTGCAGCTCTAAACTTCACCCTAATCCTAACACTAACCCAAACTCTAACCCGAACCCCTAACCCTAACCCAAAACCTAACCCTACCAACAACCGTCACCCGAAAACTAACCCCAAGTCCAATGCCAATCCTAAACACAATCCTCGAATTTTACCAACCCTACACCAAACCGCAGCCCTAAATTTCACTCCAACACCAACACTAAGCATAACCCTTACACTAACCCAAACCCAAACCCTAACCCCAGCCCCAAAACCAACCCTAGCCCAAAGCTTAAATGCAACCCCCACACCAAGCCAAAACACAACCCTCATTTTATACCAAACCCTCACCAACCACAGCCCTAAATTAATCTTAATCCCATCCCTAACCCAAACCTTAACCCTAACCCCTAACCCTAGCCCTAACACTACCACCAACCCTCACCCGAAAACTAACCCCAAGTCCAATGCCAACACTAAACTCAAAACTTGACTTTTTACCAACCCTACACCAAACCGCAACACTAAACTTCACCCTAACACCAAAACTAAGCCTAACCCTAAGCCTAACCCATTCCTGAACCCTAGCCCCAACCCTACAACCAACCCTAGACCAAACCCTAAATGCAACCCCCACACCAATCAGAAATCCAACCCTCAAATTTATACCAAACCCTCACCAAACCACAGCCCTAAACTTCACCCTAATCCCAACCATAACCCAAACCCTGACCCTGACACCTAACCCTAACCCTAGCCCTAACCCTATCACCAAACCTCACCCAAAAATTAACCCCACATCCAATGCCAACCCTAAACAAACCCACGACTTTTTACCAACCCTACACCAAACCACAGTCCTAAACTTCACCCTAACACCAACACTAAGCGTAACCCTAACCCCAACCTGGACTCGAATCCTAGCTCCAACACTATCACCAACCCTAGCACAAACCAGAACCACAACCCCCAAACCAACCCGAAACCCATCCCTCAAATTTATACAAGGCCAACACCAACCACAGCCCAAACTTCACCCTAATCCCAACCCAAACCCGAACACTAGCTCCTACCCCTAACACTAACCCTAGGTCTAACCCTACCACCAAACCTCACACGAAAACTAACCCCAAGTTCAATGCAAACCCTAAACACAACCCACGACTTTTTAACAACCATACACCAAATAGCAGGCCTAAACTTCACCCTAACATGAACACTATGCCTAAACTTAACCCTACCTTGAATCCAAACCCTAGCTCCAACCATACCACCAACCCCAGCCTAAACCCTAACTGCCACCCCCACACAAACCCTAAACCCAACCCTCAAATTTATACCAAACCGACACCAAACTGCAGCCCTAAACTTCTCCCTAATCCCAACCCTAACCCAAATCATAATCCTAACACCTAACCCTAACCATATCCCTAACCCTACCACTAACCCTAACCCGAAAGCTAACCCCAAGTCCAATGCCAACCCTAAACAGACCTTCGACTTTTTAGCAACCCTACACCAAACTGCAGTCCTAAACTTCACCATAA
The DNA here is from genome assembly GCF_023851605.1 of Tamandua tetradactyla. NCBI lineage: Eukaryota > Metazoa > Chordata > Mammalia > Pilosa > Myrmecophagidae > Tamandua > Tamandua tetradactyla. Next base: position 25,970,796 of record NC_135346.1, read on the forward strand.
CACCAACATTAAGCCTAAACATAACGCTAACCCAAACTTGAACCCTAGTCCCAACCCTACAAACAAACCTAGCCCAAACCATAACAACCACCACCATGCCAACCTGAAACCAAACCCTCAAATTTATACCAAACCAACACCAAACAACAGCCCTAAACTTCTCCCTAATCCCAACCCTAACCCAAATCATAACCCTAACACCTAACCCTAACCATAGCCCTAACCCTAACCCTAACCTGAAAACTAACCCCAAGTCCAATGTCAACCCTAAACAGAACCTTCAACTTTTAAGCAACCCTACACCAAACTGCAGTCCTAAACTTCACCCTAACACCAACATTAAGCCTAAACCTAACACTAACCCAAACTCAAACCCTAGCCATAACCCTACAAACAAACCTAACCCAAACCCTAACAACCAACCCATGCCAACCTGAACCAAACTCTCAAATTTATACCAAACCAACACCAAACCACAGCCCTAAACTTCTCCCTAATCCCAACCCTAACCCAAACTGTAACCCTAACATCTAACCCTAACCCTAGCCTTAACCCTCTACTAACCCTAACACGAAAACTAACCCCAATCCAATGCCAACCCTGAACACAACCCTTGACTTTTTACCAACCAAAAACCAAACTGCAGCCCTAAACTTTCTCCTAACACCAACACTAACCCTGACTGAAACTCGAACTGACCCCAGCCCCAAACCTACCACCAATCCTAGACCAAACCAGAAATGCAACCCTCACACCAATCTTAAACCCAACCCTTTAATTTATACCAAACTGACACCAAACTGCAGCCCTAAACTTCACCCTAATTCCAACCCTAACCCAAACATTAACCCTAACACTTAACCCTAACCCTATTCCTAACCCTACCACCAACCCTCACCCAAAAACTAACCCCAAGTCCAATGCCAACCCTCAACACTACCTTAGGATTTTTAGCAACCCTACACTAAACTGCAGCCCTGAATGTCACCCTAACACCAAGACTAAGCCTAACCCTAACCAGAATCTTAACATGAAACCTAGCACCAACTCCACCACCAACCCTAGCCCAAACCGTAAACATAACCCCCACACCAACCCTAAAGCCAACCTTTAAGTTTATACCAAACCTTCACCAAACTGCAGCCCTAAACTTTGCCCTACTCCCAACCCTAACCCAAGCCCTAACCCTAACTACAGACCCTAACCCTAGCCCTAACCCTACCACCAACACTCACCGAAAACTAACCCCAAGTCCAGTGTTAACCCTAAACACAACCCTCTACTTTTTATCAACCATACACCAAACCACAGTGCTAAATTTCACCTTAACACCATACTAAGCTGTGTTAGATTCAGTTGTCAACTTAGCTAGGTGAGCATACCTAGTTTTGTTGCTGCGGACATAAGCCAATGGCACATGAACCTTATCTGTGGCTAATTACATCTGCAGTCAGCTAGGAGGTGTGTCTGCTGCAATGAGTGACATTTGACTTAATTGGCTGGTGCTTAAATGAGAACGCAATGTAGCACAGCCTAAGAAGCTTGGCATTCTTCATCTCAGCACTCGCAGCCCAGCCCAGGCCTTTGGAGATGCAGAAAGAAGTCACCCCGGGGAAAGCTGTTGGAACCCAGGGGCCTGGAGAGAAGACCAGCAGAGACCATCTTGTGCCTTCCACGTAAGAAAGAACCTCAGTGGAAAGTTAGCTGCCTTTCCTCTGAAGAACTAACAAAATAAATCCCCTTTTATTAAAAGCCAATCCATCTCTGGTGTGTTGCATTCCAGCAGCTAGCAAACCAGAACATAAGCCTAACCCAATCCCTAAACTGACCCGAACACTAGTCCCAACCCTACAATCAACCCCAGTCCAAACCCTAAATACCACCCCCATACCAATCCAAAACCAAACCTTCAAATTTATACCAACCCACCACCAAAATGCATCCATAAACTTCACCCTAATCCCAACCCTAATCCAAACCTTAACCCTAAACCCTAACCCTAACCCTAGCACTTACCCTACCACCAACCCTCACCTGAAAACTAAACCCAACTCCAATGCCAACACTAAACAAAACCTTCGACTTTTTACCAACCCTACACGAAACTGCAGCCCTAATCTTCACCCTAAACCAACACTAAGCCTAACCCTAACCCTAACCCAAGCCCGAACCCTAGCCCCAACACTTCCACCAACCCTAGAACAAACAAGACCCGCAACTACCACACCAACCTGAAAACAAAGCATCAAATTTATAGAAAACCGACACCAAACCACAGCCCTAAACTTCACCCTAATCCCAAACCCAACCCGAACACTAACCCTAACCCTGAACCCAAACCCTAGCCCTAACCCTACCACAAACCCTGACCCGAAAAATAACCCCATGTCCAATGCGAACCCTAAACACAACCCCCGAATTTTTGCCAACCTTACACCAAACAGCAGCCCTAAACTTCACCCTAACATGGACACTAAGCCTAACACTACCCGTAACCTGAACCTGAACCATAGCCCCAACACTAAGACCAACACTAGCCCAAACCCTAACTGCCACCCCCATACAACCCGAAAAGCAACCCTCAAATTTATACAACACTGACACCAAACCACAGTCCTAGACATCTCCCTAAACCCAACCTTAACCCAAACCATAACCCTAACCCTTAACCCTACACCTAGCCTTATTCTACCTTTAACCCAAACCCGAAAACTAACCCCAAGTCCAATGCCAACCCTAAACACAACCCTCAACTTTTTACCAACAGTAAACCAAACCACAGTCTTAAACTTCACCCTAACACCAACAATAACCTTAACCCTAACCTGAACCGAACCCTAGCCCCAACCCTACCACCAACCCTAACCCAAATCCTAAACATCACCCTCAAACCAACCCCAAACCAAATCCTAACCCTAACTCCTAACCCTAAATCTAGCCCTAACAATACCCCCAACCCTCACCCGAAAACTAACCCCAATTCCAATGCCAACACTAAACACAACCCTCAAATTTTTACCAACCCTACACCAAACTGGAGCCCTAACCTTCACCCTACATGAACGCAAAGTCTAAACCAAACCCTAACCTGAACATAAACACTTACCCCAAACTTAACCCTAACTGTAACCCTAACACCAAATCTCATCTGCAAGTAACCCCATGTCCAATGCGAACCCTAAATTCCACCCTCGACTTTTTACGAACTTTACACCAAACAGTAGCCCTAAGCTTCACCCTAACATGAACACTAAACCTAACCCTAACAATAACCTAAACCCGAACCCTAGCCCAAACCCTAACAGCCACCCCCACACAAACCCTAAACCCAACCCTCAAATTTAGACCAAACCAACACCAAGCTGCAGACCTAAACTTCTCACTAACCCCAACCCTAAGCCAAACTGTAATACTAACCCTTAACCCTAACCCTATCCCTAAACCTACCACTAAACCTAACTCAAAAACTAACCCCAAGTTCAATGCCAACCCTAAACACAACACTCGATTTTTTCCCAACCATAGACCAAACTGTAGCCCTAAACTTCACCTTAACACCAACACTAACCCTAATCCGAACCCGAACGCCAACCCCAGCCCCAATACTACCAAAATCTCTAGCCGAAACCTTAACTGCAACCCCCACACCAACCTGAAACTGAACCCTCAAATTTATACCAAAGTGACACCAAACCTCAGCCCTAAACTTCACACTAATCCCAACCCTAACACAAACCCTAAACTTAAACCCTAAACCTAAACCTAGCCTTAACCCTAACATAAACCCTCACACGAAAACTAACCCCAAGTCCAATGCCAACTCTAAAGACAAACCTCGACTTTTTACCAACCCTACACCAAACCGAAGAGCTAAACTTCACCCTAACACCGACACAAAGCCTAAACCTAACCCTAACCTGAACATAAACCCTAGCCCGAACCCTACCATCATCACCAGTGCAAACCCTAATGGCAATACCCACACCAACCCTAAACCCAACTCTTAAATTTATGCCAAACCGACACCAAACCACAGCTCTAAACTTTACCCCAATACAACACTAAACCTAACCCTAATCTTAACCTGAACCCGAAAACTAGCCCCAACCCTACAACGAACCCTAGCCCAAACCCTAACTGCAATGACCACACCAACCCAAAACTCAACCCTCAAATTTATACCAAATCGACACCAAACCACAGCTCTAAACTTCACCCTAATCCCAAACCTAAACCAAACCCTAACCCTGACCCCAACCCAACCCCTAGCCCTAACCCTACCAACAATCCTCTCTCGAAAACTAACCTCAACCCAATGCCAAGCCTAAACACATCCCTCAACTTTTTACCAGTCCTACACCAAAACACAGCCATAAACTACACCCTAATACCAACACTAAGCCTAACCCTAACCAGGACACAAACCCAAACCCTAGTCCCAAGCATACAACCAACTCTACCCCAATCCCTAAATGCAACACCCACACCAACCCTAAACCCAACCCTCAATTTATACCATACAGACACGAAACCACACACCTAAACTTCACCCTAAACCGAACCCTAATACAAACTCATACCTTAACCCCTAACTGTAAACCTAGCACTAACCCTACCACCAACCCTTACCCAAAAACTAACCCCAAGTCCGTGCCAATGCTAAACACAACCTTACTTTTACCAACCTACATCAAACCACAGCCCTAAACTTCACCTTAACACGAACATTAAGGCCAACCATAACGCTAGCCGTACCCGAAGCCTAGTTCCAAACCTACCACCAACACTAGCCCAAACCCTAACCACAACTCCCACACCAACCCGAACCCCAACCCTCAGATTTATACCAAACTGAACCAAATCTCAGCCCTAAACTTCACCCTAAACCCAACCCTAATCCAAAAACTGACCCTAACCCTTAACCCTAACCCTAGCCCTAACCCTACCACCAAACCTCACCTGAAAACTAATCCGAAGTCCAATGCCAACCCTAAACACAGCCCTAGACTTTTTACCAACCCTACACAAACTGCAGCCCTAAACTTCACCCAAACACTAACACTAAGCCTAAGACTAAACCTTACCCGAACCCTAGACCCAACCCTACCAGTAACCCTAGGCAAAACCCTAACCGAAAACCCCACACCAACCATAAACCCATCACTCTATTTATACAAAACCGACACAAAACCACAGCCCTAAACTTCACCCTAATCCCAACCCTAACCGAAACACTAACCCTAACCCCTAACCCTAACCCTAGCCCTAACCCTACCACCAACGCTTACCTGAAAATAACCCCAAGTCCAATGCCAGCCCTAAACACAACCCTCGACTTCTTACCAACCCTACACCAAACTGCAGCCCTAAACTTCACCCTAACACCAACACTAAGCCTTACCCTAACCCAAACCCGAACCCGAACCAAAGCTCCAACCCTACCACCAACCCTAGCCCAAACACTAACCATAACATAAAGACTAATACTAAACCTAACCCTCAAATTTATGTCAAACTGACACCAAACCACAGTCCTAAACTTCACCCTAATAGCAACCCTAACCCAAACCCTGTTTGGAACCCCTAACACTAACCCTAGCCTTAACCCTACAATCAACCCTCAACCAAAAACTAACCCCAAGTGCAATGCCAACCCTAAACAAAACCCTCGAATTTTTACCAAACCCTACACCAATCTGCAGCCCTAAACTTCACACTAACACCAACACTAAGCCAACCCCTAGCCCTAACCCAAAGCCGAACACAAGCCCCAGCCATACCACCAACCCTAGCCCAAACCTTACTGTCACCCTCACACCAACCCGAAACCATACCCTCAAATTTATACCAAAATGACACCAAACTGCACCCCTAAGCTTCACCCTAATCCCAACCCTAATCCCAACCCTGACCCTAACCCCTAAACCTAAACCTAGCCCTAACCTTAAAGCTAACACTCATCCGAAAACTAACCCCAAGTCCAATGCCAACCCTAAACACAATCCTTAACTTTTTGCCAACCATACAACAAACCACAGACCTAAACTTCACCTTAACACCAACACTAAGCCTAACCCTAACCCAAACCCGAACCCAAAACCTAACCCAACTCTACCAACATCCCCAGACTAACCTTAACCTAAACACCCACAACAACCCGAAAACCAACTCTCAAATTTATACCAAACCGACACCAAACAGCAGACCTAAATTTCACCTTAACACCAACACTAAGCCTAACCCTAACCCTAAGATGAACCCTAAACCTAGCCCTAACCCTACCACAAACCCTCACCCGAAAACTAACTCCAAGTTCAATGCAAACCTAAACACAACCCTGAACTTTTTACCAACCCTACACAAAACCTCAGCCTTAAACTTCACCCAAAGACCAACACTAAGCTTACCCATAACCCTAACCCGAAACTGAACCCTAGACCCAAACCTGATACCAACATTAGCCCAAACCCTAACCTCAATCCCCAAACCAACCCTAAACCCAAACCTAAAGTTTATACCAAATCGACACCAAACCACTGCCCTAAACTTCACCCTAATCCCAAACCTAACCCTAACCCTAACACTGAACCCTAACTCTAGCCCTAACCCCACCACCAACACTTACCCGAAAACTAACCCCAAGTCCAATGCCAACCCTAAACACAACCTTTGACTTTTTACCAACCCGACAGCAAACCGCAGCATGAAACTTCACCCTAACACCAACACTAAGCCCAATCCTAACACAAACCTGAACTTGAACCGAAGCCCCAACCCTACCACCAACCCAAGCCCAAACGCTAACCACAACACTCCAACACTAAACCCAACCCTCAAATTTATATCAAACTGACACCAAACTGCAGCCCTAAACTTCACCCCTAATAGCAATCCTAACCCAAACCCTAACCATAATTCCTAACACTAAACTTAGCCCTATGCCTACAACCAACCCTCACCCGAAAATTAATCCCAAGTCCAATGCCAACCGTAAATACAATCCCCGAATTTTTACCAAACCCTACACAAATTTGGAGTCATAAACATCACTCTAACACCAACACTAATCCAAATCCTAAGCCTTACCCGAACCCGAACATAAGCCCCAACCCTATCACCAACCCTGGCCAAAACACTAACCACAACCCCCACATCAACCAGAAGCCAACCCACAGATTTATACCAAACGGACACCAAACCACAGCCCTAAACTTCACCCTAATCCCAACCGGAACCTCAAACCCTAACCCTAACCCTAGCCCTAACCCTAGGAGCAACCCTCACCTGAAAATTAATCCCAAGTCCAATGCCAACCCTAAGCACTACCCTCGACTTTTTAACAACCCACCACCAAACTGCAGCCCTAACCTTCACTCTAACACCAACACTATGTCTAAGCCAAAAACTAAACCGAACCCTAGCCCCAACCCTACCAGGAACTCTAGCCCAAACCCTAACCGCAACACCCACACCAATCCAAACCCCAACGCACAAATTTATACCAAACTGACAACAAACTGCAGCCCTAAACTTCACCCTAATCCCAACTCTAACCAAAACCATAACCCTAAGCCCTAACCCCAACCCTAGCCCTAACCTTACTACCAAACCTCAGCCAAAAACTAACCCCAAGTCCACTGCCAACCGTAAACACAACCCTTGACTTTTTACGAACCCTACACCAAACCACAGCAAAAACTTGACCCTAACACCAACACTAAGACTAACCCTAACCCGAACCAAAACACGAACCCTAGCTCCAACCCTACCAGCAACCTAGCCCAAACCCTAACTGCAACATCCATACCAACCCAAAACCAACCACTCAAATTTATAACAAACAGACACCAAACCGCAGCCCTAAACTCACTCTAAACCGAAACACAAACACAAACCCTAACCCTAACCCCTAACCCTAACACTAGCCCTGACCCTACCACCATCCCTCACCCGAAAATTAACCCCAAGTCCAATGCCAACCCTAAACACAACCATCCACTTTTTACAAATCCTACACCAAACCACAGCCCTAAACTTCACCCTGACACCAAATCTAACCTTAACCCTAACCCAAAACCTAGCCTAGCCCCAACCCTACAACTAAACCTAGACCAAACCCTACCACCCGCACACCAACTCGAAACCATACACTCAAATTTATATGAAAATGACAACAAACCACAGCTTGAAAACTTCACCCTAATCCCAAGCATAACCCAAACCCTAACCCTAACCCCTAACCTTAACCATAGCCTTAAGCCTACCACCAACCCTCAAGTGAAAACTAACCCAAGTCCAATGTCAATCCTAAACACAAACCTCGAATTTCTACCAACCTTAAACCAAACCACAGCCCTAAACTTCACCCTAACACCAACACTAAGCCTAACCCTAACCCTAAACTAAACCCAATCCCAAGCCCCAACTCTACCACCAATCCTAGACCAAACCCTAAACACAAACCCCACACCAACCCGTAAATCAACCCTCAAATTTATAGCAAACTGACGCCAAATGGCAACCCTAAAGTTCACCCTAATCCCAACCCTAACCCAAACCCTAACCCTAACCCCTTACCCTTATCCTAGCACTAAACCTACCACCAACCCTCACCTGAATACTAACCACAAGTCCAATGCCATCCCTAAACAGAACCCTCCACTTTTTACCAACCCTACACCAAACCACAGACCTAAACGTCACCCTAACATCATCACTAAGGCTAACCCTAACCCAAAACTGAACCCGATCCCAAGCCCCAACACTACCACCAATCCTAGCCCAAACCCTCACCGCAACCCCCACACCAACCAGAAAGCCAACTCTCAAATTTATACCAAACCAGCTCCAAACCACAGCCCTAAACTTTACCCTAATACCAACCCTAACCCAAACCCTAATTTTAACCCCTAACTGTAATACTAGCCCTAAACCAACCACCTAAGCTCACCCGAAAACTAACCCCAAGTCCAATGCCAACCCTAAACACAACCCTCGAATTTTTACCAACCCTACACCAAACCACAGCCCTAAACTACCCCCAACACCAACACTAAGACTAATCCTAATCCAAACCCGAATCCGAACCCAAGCCGAAACCCGACCACCAACCCTAGCCGAAACCCTAACCGCAACCACAATACCACCCAAAACCAACCCGCAAATTTATACCAAACTGACACCAAACTATAGCCCTAAACTTCACCCTAATCCCAACACAAAAACAAACACTTACCCTAAACCCAACCCTAACTGAAGCCCTAACGTTACAACTAAACCTAACCCGAGAACTAGCCCCAAGTACAGTGACAACCCTAAACAAAACCCTCCACTTTTTACCAAACCTACACCAAACTGCAGCTCTAAACTTCACCCTAACACCAACACTAAACCTAACCCGAACCTGAACCCGATCCCTAACTCCAACCCTACCACCAAACCTAGCCCACACCCTAACCGAAACCCCCACACCAACCCTAAACCCAACTCTCAAATTTATACCAAAACAACACCATACCACAGACCTAAATGTCACCCTAATCCCAAACCTAACACAAACTCTAACCCTAACTCCTATCCCTAACCATAGCCCTAACTCTACCACCAAACCTCACCTGAAAACTAACCCCAAGTCCAATGCCACCCCTAACACAACCTTCTACTTTTTCCCTACCCTACACAAAACTGCAGCCCTGGACTACACCCTAACACCAACACTAAGTCTAACCCTAAACTGAACCCGAAACCGAACACTAGTCCCATCCCTACCACCAACCCTAGCCCAAACCCTAACCACAATAACCATACCACCCGAAAACCAACCCACAAATTTAGACAAAACCAACACCAACTGCAGACCTAAACTTCACCCTAATATACAACCTAATCTAAACCCTAACCATAACCCCTAGCACTAACCCTATCACCAACCCTCACCCGAAACTAACCCCAAGTCCAATGCCAACCCTAAACACAACCCTCGAATTTTATCAAACCCTACCCCTATCTGCATCCCTAAACTTCACCCTAACACCAACACTAAGCCTCACCCTAACCCTAACCCGAACCCGAACCCATGCCCCAACCCTACCACCAACCCTAGCCCAAACCCTAACCACAAACCCCACACCAACCCAAACCCAAACCTCAGATTTATATCAGACACCAAACCACAGCCCAAAACTTCACCCTAATCCCAACCAGAACCTCAAACCCTAACCCTAAACCCTAACCCTAACTCTAGACCTAAGCCTACCAGCAACCTTCACTCGAAAATTACAATGCCAACCCTCAGCACAACCCTCGACTTTTTACCAACCCTACACCAAACTGCAGCCCTAAACTTCACCCTAACACCACACTAAGTCTTACCCAAACCCTAAACTGAATCCAAACCCTAGCCCCAACCCTACCACCAACCCTAGCACAAACCATAACCGCAACCCCCACACCAACCCTAAACCCAGCCCTCAAATTTATACCAAACCGAGAGCAAACCGCAGCCCCAAGCTTCATGCTAATACTAACCCTAAACCAAACCCTTACCCTAACCCCTAACCCTAACCATAGCTATAACCCTACCACCAACCCTCACCCGAAAACTAACCCCAAGGCCAATGCCAACCCAAAACACGACCCACGGCTATTTACTAACCCTAAAGTAAACCGCACCCCTAAACTTCACCCTAACACCAACACTAAGCCTAACCCTTGCCCTTACCCAAACCCATTCTTAAGCCCCAACCCTGCCACCAATCCTAACCCAAACCCTAACTGCAACACCCAAAACAGAACCATCATATTTATACAAAACTGACACCAAACTGCAGCACTAAACTTTACCCTAACAACAACACTAAGCCTAACCCTAACCCTAACACCAACACTAACCCTTGCCCCAGCACTTGTACAAACCACAACCCCAAACCAACCCGAAACCGAACTCTAAAATTTATACAAAACTGATACCAAACTGCAGGCCTAAACTTCACCTTAATCCCAAACCTAGCTGAACACAAACCCTAACCCCTAACCCTAACCCTAGCCCTAACCCTACAACCAAACATCACACGAAAGTCCAATGCAAACCCTAAACACAACCCCCGACTTTTTACAAACTTTATACCAAACAGCAGCCCTAAACTTCATCCTAACACCAACATTAACCCTAAACCTATACCGGACCTAACCCTAGCCCCAAACCTACCACGAACCCTAGCCCAAATCAGAAACACAAGACCCACACCAACCCTAAACCCAACCCGAAATTTATACAAAACTGACACCAAACCATAGCCCTAAACTTCACTCTAATCCCAACCCTAACCCAAACCATAACCCTAACACCTAACTCTAACTCTAACCAACCCTCACCAGAAAACTAACCCCAAGACCAATGACAACCCTAAAAACAACCCTAGACTTTGTACAACCCTACACCAAACCGTAACCCTTAACTTCACCCTAACACCAACACTAAGCCTAACCCTAACCCTAACCCAAACCAAAACTCTTGCCCCAGCACTATCACAAAACCTAGCACAAACAGAACTGCAAACCCCACAACAACCCGAAACTGAACCCTCAAGTTTAAATAAAACTGACAGCAAACTACAGCCCTAAACTTCACCCTAATCCCAACCCTAACCCAAACACAAACCCTAAACCCTAACCCTAACCTTAACCCTAGCCCTAACCCTACCACCAAACCTCACCTGAAAACTAACTCCAAGTCCAATGCAAACCCTAACACAATCCCCAACATTTTACCAACTTTACACAAAACAGCAGAGCTAGACTTCACCCTAACACGAACACTAAGCCTAAAACTAACCCTAACCTGAACCCGAACCCTAGCCCCAACCCTACCACCAACCCTAGGCCAAACCTAAACCACCACCCCCACAAAACCCTAAACCCAACACTCAAATTTATACCAAACCGACACTAAACCACAGCCTTAAACTTCTCCCTAATCTCAACCCTAACTTAAACCGTAACCCTAACCCCTATCCCTAACCCTAGCCCTAACCCTACCACTAACCCTAGCCCGAAAACTATCCCCAAGACCAATGCCAACCCTAAACACAACACTCGAATTTTTAATAACCGTAAACCAAACCACAGCCCTAAATTTCACCCTAATACCAACACTAACCCTAACCCTAACCCTAACCCAAACAGAACCCTAGCCTCAAGATTACCCCCAACCCTAGACCAAACCAGAAATGCAACCCCCACACCAACCCTAAACCCAACCCTCAAATTTATACCAATCCGACACCAAACTGTAGCCCTAAACTTCACCATACTCCCAACCTTAACCCAAACCCTAAACCTAACCCCTAACCCTAACCCTAGCAGCCTTAATCCTACTACCAACCCTCACCCAAAAACTAACCCCAAGACCAAGGCCAACCCTAACCACAACCCTCGAACTTTTTCCAATCCTACACCAAACCGCAGCTCTAAACTTCACCCTAACACCAACACTAAGCCTTACCCTAAACCTGACCAGAAACCGAACTCTAGCCCCAAACCAACAAACAACTCTAGCCCAACCCCTAAATGCAACCACCACACCAACCCAAAACCCAACCCTCAAATTTATACCAAACTGACACCAAACTTCAGCCCTAAACTTCTTCCTAATCCCAACTCTATCCCAAACTGTAACCCTAACCCCTAACCCTAACCCTATCCCTAACCCTACCACTAACCCTAACCCGAAAACTAACCCCAAATCCAATGCCAACCCTAAACACAACCCTCGATTTTTTACCAACCATAAACCAAACTGCAGCCCTTAACTTCACCCTAACACTAACACTAGCCCTAACCCTAACCTGAACAGAAACCTAGCCCCAACCCTACTACCAACCCTAGACCAAACCAGAAACGCAACCCCCATACCAACACTAATCCCAACCTTCAAATTAATACCAAGCTATGCCAAACCATAGCTGTAAACTAAACCCTAATCCCAACTCTAACCCAAACCCTAACCCTTACCCCTAACCCTAACTCTAGCCCGATCCCTACCACCAACCCGAAAATTAACCATAAATCCAAAGCCAAGACTAAACACAATCCTTGAACTTTTTCCAACCCTAACCAAACCGCAGACCTAAACTTCACCCTAACACCAAAACTAAGCCTAACCCTAACTCTAACCTGAACCTGATCCCTAGTCCCAACCCTACCACCAACCCTTCCTCAAACCCTAACTGCAACCCCCACACCAACCCAACAAAACCCTCTAATTTATACAAAAACCTCACCAAACCACAACCCTAAACTTCACCCTAAACCCAACCCTAACCCAAACCCTAACCCTAACACCTAACCCTAACCCTAGCCCTAACCCTACCACCAAACCTTACCAGAAAACTAACCCCACGTCCAATTAAACCCTAAACACAACCCTCGACTTTTTACCAAGCCTACACCAAACTGCAGACCTAAACTTCACCCTAACACCAACATTAAGGCTAACCCAAACCCGAACCCAAACCCTAGTCCCAACCCTACAACCAACCCTAACCCAAATTCTAATCACCACCCACAAACCAATCCAAAACACAACCCTCAAATTTATACCGAACCTACACCAAACTGCAACCCTACCAAAAAATCTAGCCCAAACCCTAACCACAACACCCACAACCTGAAAAATAAACCTCAAATTTATACCAAAGTGACACTAAACCACAGCCCTAAAGTTCACCCTAATCCCAACCCAAACCCAAAACCTAACACTAACCCATAACCCTAACCTTAACCCCAGCCCTAACCCTACCACCAACCATAATCCGAAAACTAACCCCAAGTGAAAGCCAACCTTAAACACAGCCCTTGACTTTTTACAAACCCTCCAACAAACTCCAGCCCTAAACTTCACTGTAACACCAAAACTAAGCCTAACCCTAACGCTAACCCAAACCAGAACCCTAACCATAAACCTACCACTAACTTTAGCCCAAACTAACCTCAACCCACACACCAACCCTAAACCCAACCCTCAAATTCATACCAAACCAACAAACATTGCAGCTCTAAACTTCACCCTAATCCCAATTCTAACCCAAACCCTAACTCTAATCCCTAACCATAAACCTAGCCCTAATCCTAACACCAACCCTCACCTGAAAACTAACCCCAAGTGCAATACCAACCCTAAGCACAACCCTCGCCTTTTTACCAACCCTACAAAACACTGCAGACTTAAACTTCACCCTAACATCAACACTAAGCCTAACCCTAACCCTAAATTGAAACCCAAACCCTAGTCTCAAAAATACCACCAACCCTACCCCAAAACCTACCCACAAACCGCACACCAGCCAGAAACCTAGCCCTCAAATTTATACCAAACTGACACCAAACCTCAGCCCTAAACTTCACACTAATCCCAACCCTAACCCAAATACTAACCCTAACCCCAGACACTAACCCTACCATCAACCCTCACACGAAAACTAATCCCAATCCAATGCCAACTCTAAACACAACCCTCAACTTTTCACCAACCTGACACCAAACTGCAGCAATAAACTTCATCCTAACACAAACACTAAACCTAACACAAACCCTAACCCAAACACTAGTCACAACCCTACAAGTAACCCTAGCTGAAATGCTAACTGCAACCACTGCACGAACCCTACACACAACACTCGATTTTTTACCAACCCAACACCGAACTGCAGCCCTAAATATCACCCTAATCCCAACCCAAACCTAACCCTAACTCCTAACCCTAAACCTAGCCTTAACCCTACCACCAGCCCTCACCCGAAAACTAACCCCAATTCCAATGCCAACCCTAAACACAACCTCAACTTTTTACCAACCTACACCAAACCACAGCCCTAAACTTCACTCTAGCATGAACACAAAGGCTACACCTAACCCTAACCCGAAATGGAACCCTAGCCCCAACACTACCACCAACCCTAGCACAAACCAGAACTGCAGCCCCCCACACCAACCTGAAACCGAAACCTAAAATTTATATAAAACAGACACGAAACCGCAGCCCTAAACTTCACTCTAATCCCAACCCTAACCCACACCCTAACCCTAACCCTTAACCCTAACCCAAGCCCTAATCCTACCACCAAACCTCACCCGAAAACTAACCCCACATCCAATGCAAAAACTAAACACAATTCTCGACTTCTTATAAACACTACACCAAACTGCAGCCCTAACCTTCATCCTAAACCCAACACTAAGCCTAACCCTAACCATAACCTGAACCCGAAAACTAGCCCCGACCCTACCACCAACCTTACCCCAAACCCTAACCGCACCCCCAAAGCAACCCGAAACCCAACGCTCAAATTTATACCAAACCCTCACCAAACCACAGCCCTAAAACTCACCATAATCCCAACCCCAAGCCAAACCCTAACCCTAACACCTAACCCTAACTCTAACCCTAACCCTAACACCAACCTTCACCCGAAAACTAACCCAGTGTCCAATGCTAGCCCTAAACAGAACCCTCGACTTTTTACACACCCTACACCAAACCACAACCCTAAACTTCAACCTAACACCAGCACTAAGCCTAAGCCTAACCCTGACCCCACACTAACCCTTGCCCAAGCACTACCACAAACCCTAACAACAACCAGAATCACAACCCCCACAACCCAAAACTGAACCCTCAAATTTATATAAAACTAACAACAAACTGCAGCCCTAAACTTCACCCTAATCCCAACCCTAACCCAAACAAAAATCCTAACCTCTAACCCTAACCCTAGCCCTAATCCTTCCACTAACCCTCAATGGAAAACAAACCCCAAGTCCAATGCCAACCCTCAACACAACCCTCTACTTTTTACAGACCCTACACCAAACCACAGCCCTAAACTTCACCCTAACACCAACACTAAGCCTAACCTTAACCCAAACCCACATCCGAACCCAAACCCCAACCCTACCACCAACCCTAGTCCAAACACTAACGGCAAACCCCACACTAACCCAAGCCCAACCTCAAATTTATACCAAACCGACAACAAAACGCAGCCCTAAACTTCACCCTAATCCCATCCCTAACCCAAACCCTTACCCTATCCCTACCCCTAACCCTAGCCCTAACACGACCATCATCTCTCACCCGAAAACTAAGCCCAAGTCCAATGCCAACCGTAAACACAACCCTCGAGTTTTTACCAACTGAAAACCAAACTGCAGCCCTAAATTTCACCCTAACACCAACACTAACCCTAAACAAAACCTGAACCGATACCTAGCCCCAACACTACCACAAACCCTAGCCCAAACCCTAACTGCAATAAACACACCAACCCAAAAAGCAACCCTCAAATTAACACCTACCCACACCAAACTGCAGTCCTAAACTTCACCCTAATCCCAACCCTAACAGAAACACTAACTCTAACCCCTAACCTTAATTCTAGTCCTAACCCTACCACCAACCCTCACCCGAAAATAAACCCCAAGTCCAATGCCAACCCTAAACACAACCCTCGACATTTTACCAAACCCTACAACAATGCGCAGCCCTAAACTTTACTCTAGCACCAACACTAAGCTTAATCTGACACTAACCTGAACCCTAGCCCCAACCATACCATCAACCCTTGCCCAAACCCTACCTGCAACCCCCATACCAAACTGAAACCTTACCCTCAAATTTATACCAAAACTACACCAAACCGCAGTCCTAAACTGCACCCTAACCCCAAACCCTAACGTTAGCCCTAACCCAACCACAGTCCCTCACCTAAAAACTAACCCCAAGTCCAATGCCAACCCTAAACACAACCCTCGACTTTTCACCAACCCTACACCAAACCACAGCCCTAAACTTCACCCTAACATCAACACTAAGCCTATCGCCAACCCCAACCTGAAAACTAACCTTACAACCCTAGCCCAAACGCTAACTGCAACCCCCACACTAACTCGAAACCTAACCCACAAATTTATACCAAACCATAACCAAACTGTTGGAGAAGCCATAAAATATCGCTATTATTGGAGAAGCCATAAAATATCGCTAACATGGCTGCCGTGGCTGATGCAAGGCAACACAAAATGGCTAACCTGAAATCTGCCCTCTACCCTAGAACAATGGTAACCAATCCCGGTAATCTGCCCTCCAGCCTAGCAACAACGACCACCAATCCCAGCCCGACACGTGGCCCTGCATGCTTCCCAGCCTATATAAGCCTGTGCACTTCCTGAATAAAGCAGACGCCTTCCATTTTCCCCTGAGGCTTGTCTCCTGAGTCGTGTGCTGTGTGCTCTGTGTCTGTGTAAGTGACTCAGTATGGCTGCTTACCCCCAGCCATCAGCTAACCAGCCATCAGCTACCCCACAAGTGGCGCCCAACATGGGGCCAATCCCCCCTTCGGTGGTTCTCTGTGAGAGCCGCCCCCTTCGGTGGTTCTTCATGATAGCCACCCCCTCGGCGATTCATTCCGTGGTTCTCCATGACAGCCACCCCCTCAGTGATTCCTTCAGTGGTTCTCAGTGACAGCCATCTGTCTCGGTAAGTGGCCCCCTTGGCAGTTTCTCTGTGCACACTGCCCCCCAAGGTCTCCCTATCATGGGCAATACTCCCTCCTCTGATTTCGCGCCTCAGGCTCGAGCTGTCCACGCCTATTTGGCCGCGAGGTGGGTTAAAATCTCTGAAAAAACCTTGCATGAATACTGGGAAATCCTTACACGGTCTAACCCCTAGCTCGAAACTGCCTTGATATGGGACCCGAACACTTGGTGCAAACTCCTCCAGTGCGTTCGTGCCGCTGAGGAACACGAGGGAAAAACCTTTCCTCTAGGTCTCGTTCCATCCTCCTAGCGATATATGCATGCCTCACGGGAGCCCCTTCTGAAGCGCTTTCACTTTCGCCTGCCACTCCAGCTTCAACCTCCCCACCCCCCACCTCTGCTCTTGAACCGCCTGCTTCCGACACCGAGCCTCCCCTTTCCGAGCCCAAGCGTTCCCCGCCTCCATACAAACCATTCTCCTTCTCTCACCCCCTGCAGTCGCTGCTGCCATGGCTGCCCCTCCCCCCACTCCTCCTAAGCCCTCTAGGCCGTTGCGACCTGCTCCCTCTCTTTCGATCGCACTTCCCCCTCCTTGCGCCCCTCCCCCTCTACCTCCTTTTCTGCCTACTAACACTCCATTGCCTGATGCCTCCTCTGTCGACAACACCTGCCCCCTGCCCCCTTCCACTCTCCACACCCCTGAGCCGAACGGCTCCACCCCACAGCCTGCCGGCCCTGCCTCCAACCCCTCCCCTCCTGTTGCTCTCCCTCCTCCTTCCCCTCCCTTACCGCCAGCAGCCTGCTTCCCCTCCCTGTTTCCACCCATGCTTCTGGTTCCTGCGGCCCCTCCCCCTTCCTGCTGCGCATGCCCTTCCCTCCCCGACTCCTCCGAGGCCTCGCCGTGCCCTCACCTGTTTCCCCTTAATCTTCATCCCATGTCTTCCCTTCCTTTCTCCTGGTACCCGTACGATCACAAGATCATCTCTAACCTTCGCAAAGCCATCCAGGAGGACGGCCTTCATAACCCTTATGCTCAGATGCTTCTTGAGAATCTTTCCTATGAATACACCTGCCTGGTAGACTGGAAAAACCTTGCCTGCGCTATTCTTGAGCTGGGAGACTTTGTTACCTATAATACATTGTATAATGATGAAGCTGATAGAACTGGTGTCCGGAACCTCACCAATGGTCACATTGAAGTTCCCCATGATGCACTTAAGGGCACAGGACAGTGGTCTCTTCCTTCGGTGCAAGCCTCCTGCCCCTCTCTCCTCTTTGAACAGGTCCGTAATATTGCTAGGTCTGCCTTCCAGAGGCTGAACCCGCAGGGTAAACCCATTCCGTTAGCTGGACTCTTACAAGGTCCGGACGAACCCTTTTCCACCTTTTTTAGCCACGTTAAAGACATTGCACATCTTAAGGTGTCAGCAGGCCCCGCCGCTGATGCCCTTCTCAAGGAACTCCTTTGGGAAGGGGCGAATGCTCCCTGCAGACAAGCTATCACCCCCATCCGC
Source organism: Tamandua tetradactyla (assembly GCF_023851605.1). Taxonomy (NCBI): domain Eukaryota; kingdom Metazoa; phylum Chordata; class Mammalia; order Pilosa; family Myrmecophagidae; genus Tamandua; species Tamandua tetradactyla. The sequence goes on from NC_135346.1 coordinate 25,989,842, forward strand.
AATCAAGAGCTGGACAATTGGGTCCTGGCCTGTAAGGACATCTCCTCCTCCCCCGAAGCGATTGCTGCTGCCGCCGCCTCTGCTGCTACAGCCGCTGCTCAAGACAGCGCCTCCATTCTTGCCGCCACCCTTATAGAACACCTTCATTCCCCCAAAGGGCCTAGAACCTGTTATCAATGCCATCAGCCCGGCCACTACGCTCACGAGTGTACCTTTAACACTCCCCCTAACTCCTCCTACAAACCCCTCTGGCCCCACCCCCCCCGCACTCTGGGTGTCCCCGATGTAAACGTGGATTCCATTGGAAAAAGGACTGCAGGGCTATCTCTGATGTTCAGGGTCGCCCCTTGTCGCCGTTAAACTAATCTCAGGGCAACTCTCATCCCCGCCCCCAAGAAAGGAGCGCTCCCCCACAGTTCTCTGGGCTATTCCCATCACGCAAAGCAAGGCCTTTCTAACACTAACAGTTCAGGGCAAAGCCATTACTGGTCAACTGGACACAGGGGCCGACGTTTCCGTCCTTCGGCCCCAAGATCTCGACTCCCTGTGGAAACTTAAGTTGGGACCCTTAGTGCAGGGTGTTGGAGGCCTCAAACCTGCCCAACAGCTTGCAAGCCCACTAACCTGGGTGGACCCCAATGGAACCACAGGCACGTTTAGCCCTCTGGTTCTTCCCAGTCTAGCTTACCCGCTCTGGGGCCAGGACGTCTTCCCAAAGCTTAATGCTGTTCTTACATCCCACCCTGCAGTCCACCCCCAAGCACAGAGGCCGCTGCTCGTCCGCCCCAATTTGCAGTCACCAAGCCAGCACCCATCAAGTTATGGTGGCTAATAACTGCCCCTATTTGGACGAAGCAGTGGCCACTGCCTCGAGAAAAACTTTCCAGCTTGCACTCCCTTGTCCAGGAACAGCTTTCCCTTGGACACATTGAGCCTTCCGTCAGTCCTCACAATTCGCCAGTCTTTGTAATCAAAAAGAAAACTGGCAAATGGCATTTCATTCATGACCTCCATAATATTAATGCCCAGATGGAAAAAATCCGATCCCCGCAGCCGGGATTCCCCCATCCTTCAGCCATTACACACGGCTACCATATCGTTGCCATTGACATCAAGGACAGTTTCTTTTCTATTCCTCTCCATGAAGAGGACCGCCCTTATTTTGCTTTTTCAGTCCCTACAATCAACAATGCCATTCCTCATCAGAGGTTCCAATGGAAGGTCCTTCCTCAGGGAATGAAAAACAGCTTGGCAATGTGTCAGATTTATGTCTCGGTCACTACTAACCTGCTTCTGTCATACTGTCAGGTGGTGCATTACATGGATGATATCCTTTTGGCCCACCGGGACCCGAATCATTTATCAGACTGTCTTATAGCTTTATTTGATAATTTCAAACAGCTACAGCTTGCCGTTGCACCTGACAAAATTCAACATTGCCTCCCTTCACATTCCTGGGCTACACCATCACTGACGAGATCACACCCGCCTCCCCTAAGCTGGACCTCCCAGACTGATGCACCCTTAATGAGCTTCAACGCATCTGTGGGGACATTAATTGGCTGCATCCCCACCTAAATATCACCACTCATGAACTTAGGCCCCTGTTTGAACTTCTAGAGGGAGATTCCAACCCCTTCAGCTACCATACTCTTAGTGACCCCGCATGAACGTGCGTATCCCTTATAAATGACAAAATCAAGGCCATGAGCCTTGCCTGATTCCAACCAGAGCACCCTCTCTTGGCCCTAGTTATCAATACCCCAGGGACACCTACAGGTCTCCCTTACCAAGATAGGCCGCTTTTCTGGGTGCATTTGGTACTCACTTCTCTGGGAAAGATCACTCTGCACTGGGACACAGTCTGTATTCTTGGAAGAAAACTTCGGACCACTGCTGACTGCACGTTTGGCCTAGAGCCTGATACGTTAGTTCTCCCCTTTACTATGGAACAAATTAATCATCTTTGCCAATCCGACCTCAACATGCAAATTCTCCTTGCTGGCTACACTGGGAAAATAGACAATCACCTGCCCAAACACAAACTCATCACATCCATGACCCTTCTTCCCTTTATCCTCAGCTCACATGCATTTCCCACCTCCAAGCCCATCCCCAACACCCCCCTTGTTTTTACAGATGCAAACAAGACTCACAGCTCTATCGTTCTTAAGCAAGCCAGTACACCCAACACTGTTGAGGTACACCCACACTCCGGCTCAGTACAGCAGGGGGAGCTTTATGCCCTCCTCTTAGTTTTCCTTCACAACCAAAACTCCTCATTAAACATCTTCACAGACAGTGCATATGCAGCCCAAACTGTCAGGGCACTGCCACATGCGGTTCTTAAAAACAAAATGTCTCTCCAAGACAACATGCTTATAGCCATGAGAGACCTCCTGGAAAACCGTGTGTTTCCCTGGTTCATCCAGCACATTCAGTCTCACACTGGGCTCCCCAGACCCCTCGCTGAGGGTAACGCTGCCACGGACTCCGTGCTCACGGTCCATGTCTTGAGCTCCGACATCGACCAGGCCCGGGTACTCCATGTTAAATTTCACATGTCGGCACAATCCCTTCAACGGCTTTTCCCCTCACTTTCTGCACAACAGTGCAAACACCTACACGTACTTGCACTCAGTGTGGGCCCCTCCTTCTGATAGGCCTGCTACAACCACAGGGAGTAAATCCACGTGGCCTACAACCTAAGGCCATCTGGCAAATGGACGTTACACACTTCCCTGGCTTTGGTAGGTTCAAGTATCTCCATGTCATTGTGGACACATACTCCAAATTCATCCATGCTTCCGCCCTCTCTGGAGAAAAGGCAAAACATGCCATCTCCACCTGTCTCCAGGCATTCAATACTATGGGGGTGCCATGGGCTATAAAAACAGACAATGGGCTTTGTTACTCATCAAGGGCCTTCCAGCAATTTTGCACTGATTGGCACATAATGCACAAACTGGCCTTCCCTACAACCCCCAGGGACAAGCCATAGTTGAGTGCACACATCATACACTTAAACAGCAACTAAAAAAACTGAAGGAGCAATTCCCAGCAGGGTGCCCCCGAGATTGTCTCAACAAAGCCCTTGTCACCTTAAACTTTCTGACCTTTGACACTCACCAGCGCTCACCCGCAGTAAAGCACTGGGCCGGCCTTTGGGAGGCGCCTACACACGTCCCTCTGGTTACGTGGATGGACCCACTCACAAATGCGTGGAAGGGTCCACACCCACTCTTAACCCAAGGGCGAGGTTTTGCTTGTGTCTTTTCAGAAAACACAGACCAGCCCCTTTGGATCCCCAGTCGGCTGACCAAGCCCACCGTGTCTAATGGACAAGCTCCCGCAAACCCTGTGTCAACATGAAACGCAAGTGTCTTTTTCACCCTTCCCACCATTCTCTCTCCTCTCGTTCTTGCTTCTGCTTCTCCCCGATGCCTCCCTCCAATATACACCCTTCCCTTCCAACCCCCACCAGCCTTGGAACTATAAATCCCCATGGCTAACCACCCTGATCTCTTCTATTCTGGGACCCCTTTTCATCCTCCTTCTCCTGATATCTATAGGCCCATGTGTAATTAAGCCCCATCTAGCTTTCGTTAAAGCACGAGTTAATGCTCTCCACCTTATGGTGCTTATGCAGCAATACCAACCTATTCCATCCCCTAGCAATGATGCTGCAACCAAAGTATGACAAACCCCCTAGCTTAAGGGCCTGTTGCTAAACCACGTGTTTAAGACTTATTGCAGATGCGGCTGAGAGGACAGTAAGCACTGGAGAAATGTGTTGGAGATTTGTATTGTGAGCTGCCATTAACAACCCCCTGTGCACCCTTCCCACCTGCTTTCCCACCAGCTGCTGTGTACCCCTAAATCCCAAGGAAGTTCTCAGGCTCCTTGAGGCCCCCATCACCCTCCCAAATACTGGTGGTTTTTGGCCTACCCCCTCCCACAGGCACTCCCATTGTCTGGGCTTTGGCTTTATCATAAAGTAGCATTGCCTGCATCTCCACAGTCTCCATTACAGCCAGTCTATGCTGTGCGTCACAATCCTCCTGGGTGATGATCAGCAGGCAGCCAGTGATGGGTAAGACCTCCTGGGGAGGCAACCTAAGACAGGCACAGTTACCCGGAAAGCTAAAAAACAGAAAAGGAGGAATTGTTGGAGAAGCCATAAAATATCGCTATTGTTGGAGAAGTCATAAAACATCACTAACATGGCTGCCGTGGCTGATGCAAGGCAACACAAAATGGCTAACCTGAAATCTGCCCTCTACCTTAGCAACAATGGTGACCAATTCCGGTAATCTGCCCTCCAGCCTAGCAACAACGACCACCAATCCCAGCCCGACACGTGGCCCTGCATGCTTCCCAGCCTATATAAGCCTGTGCACTTCCTGAATAAAGCAGATGCCTTCCATTTTCCCCTGAGGTTTGTCTCCTGAGTCACGTGCTCTGTGCTCTGTGTCTGTGTAAGTGACTCAGTATGGCTGCTTACCCCCAGCCATCAGCTAACCAACCATCAGCTACCCCACACCAAACTGCAGCCCTAACTTCACCATAATCCCTACCCCACCCAAAACCTAACCCTAACCCCTATCTCTAACCCTAACCTTTACCCTACCACCAAACCTCACAAGAAAACTAACCCCCAAGTCCAATACCAATCCTAAACACAACCCTTGACTTTTTACCAATGCTACCCTGAACCGCAGTCCAAACCTTCACCCTTACACCTACACTAAACCTAATCTTAACCCTAACATGAAACCGAACCCTAGCCTCAACCCTACCATCAACCCTAGACCAAAACCTAATGGCAGCCCCCAAGCCAACCCTAAACTCAACCCTCAAATTTATACCAAACTGACACTAAACCACAGCCCTAAAACTTCAACCTAATCCCAACCCCAACCCAAACCCTAACACTAACCTCTAACTCTAAACCTATCCATAGACCCACCACCAACCCTCACCTGAAAAGTAACCCCAAGCCCAGTTCCAACCCTAAACACAACCCTCTACTTTTTACCAACCCTAACCAAATCGCATCCCTAAACTTCAACCTAACACCAATACTAAGACTAAACTTAACCCTTTCCCGAACCCAAACCCGAGCCCCAACATTACCACCAACCCTAGACCAAACCGTAACTGCAACCCCGACACCAACCCCAAACCCAACGCTCAAGTATATACCAAACTGACAGCAAACCACAGCCATAAACTTCACCCTAATACTAACCCTAACCAAAACCCTAACCTTGACCCCTAACCCTAACCATAGCCCTAACCCTACCACCAACCCTCACCCGAAAACTAATCCCAAATCCAATGACAGGCCTAAACACAGTTTTCTACTTTACCAACCCTAAACCAACCCACAGCTCTAAACTTCACCCTAATTCCAACCTTAACCCATACCCCAACCCTAACCCCTATCCCTAATCCTAGCCATAACCCTACCAACAACCCTTACCCGAAAACTAACCCCAAGTCCAATGCCAAACCTAAACACAATCCTCGACTTTTTACAAACCTTACACCAAACAGCAGCCTTAAACTTCACCCTAACCCGAACACTAAGCCTAACCCTAACCCTAACCTGAACCCAAACCCTAGCCCCAACCCTACCACCAACCCTAGCCCAAACACTAACCGCCACCCACACACAAACCCTAAACCCAACCCTCAAATTTATAAAAACCGACACCAAACCTCAGCCCTAAACTTCTCCCTAATCCCAACCCTAACTGAAACCATAACCCTAACCCCAACCCTAACCCTAGCCCTAACCATACCACTAACCATGTCCTGTAAACAAACCCCAATTCCAATGCCAATCCCTAAACACAACCCTGGACTTTTTATCAACCAAAAACCAAACCACAGCCCAAAACTTCACCCTAACACCAAGACTAACCCCAACCCCAACCTGAACTGAACCCTAGCCCCAACCCTACCACCAACCCTAGCCCAAACCAGAAATGCACCCCCACACTAACCCTAAACCCAACCCTCAAATTTATACCAAACTGATACCAAACTGTAGCCCTAAACTTCACCCTAATCTCAACCCTAACCCAAACCCTAACCCTAACCCCTAACCCTAACCCTACTCCTAACCCTACAACCAACCCTCTCACGAAAACTAACCTAAAGTCCAGTGAAAACCTAAACACAACCCTCGACTTTTGACCAACTCTTACCATACCACATCCCTAAACATCACCCTAACAGCAACACTAAGCCTAATTTGAATCTGAACCCGAACCCTAGTCCCATCCTTACCACCAACCCTAGCCCACAACCTAACAGCAACCCCCACACCAACCCTCAACCCAACCCTCAAATTTATACCAAACCAACACCATACCACAGCCTTAAAATTCACCATAATCCCTAATCCAAACCCTAACCCTAAACCTAGTCCTAACCTTACCATCAACCCTCACCCGAAAACTTAACAAAGTCCAATGACAACCCTTAACAAAACCCTCGACTTTGTACCAAACCTACATCAAACCGCAGCTCTAAACTTCACCCTAACACCAACACTAAGCATAACACTAACCCTAACCTGAACCTGAACCCTAGCCCCAACCCTACCAACATCCCTAGCCCAAACCCTAACAGGAACCCCAAAACCAACCCTAAAACCAACCCTCAAATTTATATCAAACTGACACCAAACCATAGTCCTAAACCTCTCAGATATCCCAACCATACCCCAAACCCTAACCCTTACCCCTAACCCTCACTCAACCCTAACCCTACAACCAACCCTCTCCCGAAAACTAACCCCAAGTAAAGTGAAAACTCTAAACACAACCCTTGCCTTTTTACCAACCCTACACCAAACTGCAGCACTAAACTTCACCCTAATCCGAACCCTAACCCAAACCCTAACCCTTAACCCTAACCCTAACCTTAACTCTAACCCTATCACCATCTGTCACCTGAAAACTAACCCCAAATCCAATGCCAACCCTAAACACAACCCTTGACTTTTTACCAATCGTACACCAAACTACAGCCCTAAACTTCACCCTAACACCAACACTAAGCCTAACATTACCCTAAATGAATATGAAACCTATCCCCAAAGCTACCACCAAACCTAGCCCAAACTCTAACCTCAATGCCCAACTAACCCGAAACCCAATCCTCAAATTTATACCAAACTGACACCACCTTGCAGCCCTAACTTCACCCTAATTCCAACCCTAACCCAAATCCGAACCCTAACCCCTTACACTAACCCTATACCTAACCCTACCACCAACTCTCACTCAAAAACTAACCTCAAGTCCAATGTCAACCCTAAACTCAGCACTCCAATTTTTACCAATCTTTCACCAAAGCACAGCCCTAAACTTCACAATAACACCAACACTAAGCCTAACCCTAACCCAAACCCAAAACTGAACCCTAGCCCCAACCCTGCCATCAACCCTAGCCCAAACCCTAAAACAACCCCCAAACCACCTTAAACCCAACCCTCAAATTTATACCAACTGACACCAAACTGCAGCCCAAAACTTCACCCTCATTCCAACCCTAAACCAAACCCGAACCCTAACCCCTAACTCTCACCAAAGCCCTAACCTTACCCCCATCCCTCACCCGAAAATTAACCCCAAGTCTAAAGCCAACCCTAAACCCAATCCATGACTTTTTACCAACTTTACAACAAACCGCTAAACTTCACCCTAACACAAACACTAAGCCTAATCTGAACCCTACCTTGAACCCGAACCATAGCCCCAACCCTAACACCAACCCTATCCCATACCCTATGGCAAACCTCACACCAACCCGAAACCCAACCTGCAAATTTTTACCATACCGACACCAAACTGCAGCCCTAAATTTCACCCTAATCCCAAACCACCAAAACCTAACCCCTAACCCTAATCCTAGCCCAAACCCTACAACCAACCCTCACCCGAAAACTAACCACAAGCCCAATGCCAACCCTAAACACAACACTCTACTTTTTACCAACCCTACACCAAACCAGAGCCCTAAACTTCTCCCTAGTACCAAAACTAACCCTAACCCTAACACTTACCCGAACGTGAACCCCAGCGCCAATGCTACCACCAACCCTAGACCAAACCCTAACCACAACCCCACACCAACATGAATCCCAACCCTCAAATTTATACCAAACTGACACCAAGCTGTATCCATAACTTCACCCTAATCCCAACCCTAAACCAAACCCTAACCCTAGCCCCTAACCCTAACTGTTGCCCTAACCTTACCATCAACCCGCACCCGAAAACTAACCCCAAGTTCAATGCTTACCCTAAACAAAACCCTCGACTTTTTACCAACCCCACACCAAACTGCAGTTCTAAACTTCACCCTAACACCAACTCCAAGACTAACCCTAACCATAACCCAAACCTGAACCCTAGCACCAACCCTACCACAAAACCTAACCTAAACTCTAAATGCAACCCCCAAACCAACCCGATAGAGAACCCTTAAATTTATACGAATCTGACACCAAACCATGCCCTAAACTTCACCCTAATCTCAAACCTAACCCAAACCTTAACCCTAACCCCTCCCTATCCGTAACCCTAGCCCTAACCATACGAACAAACGTCACCTGAAAACTAAGCCCAAGTCCAATGCCAACCCTAAACACAACACTCGACTTTTTACCAACCCTACACCAACCGCAGCCCTAAACTTCACCCTAACACAAACACTAAGCCTAACCCTAACCCTAACCTGAACATGAACCTTAGCCATAACCAACCAGCAACCCTAGCCCAAACCCTAACCGCAAAACCCACACCAACCCAAAACCCAACCCTCAAATTAACACCAAACTGACACCAAATTGCAGCCCTAAACTTCACCCAATTCTGAACCCTAACCCAAAACCTAACCCTAACCCCTAACCGTAAAGCTAGCCCTAATCCTACCACCAACCATCACCCAAAAACTAACCCCAAGTTCAATGTCAACCCTAAAGACAAGTCCCGACTTTTTACCAACCCTACACCAAACTGCCGTGCTAAACTTCACCCTAACACCAAAACTAAGCCTAACCCTAACCCGAACCTGAACCCTAGCCCCAGCCCTAACAGTAACCCTAGCGAAAACCCTAAACGCAACCCCCATACCAATCCTAAACCCAACTCCCAAATTTATACCAAAATGACACCAAACTGCAGCCCTAAACCTCACCCTAATCCCAACCTTAGCCCAAACTCTAACACTAACCTCTAACCCTAACCATAGCCCTAACACTACCACCAACCCTCACCCGAAAACTAACTCCAAGTCCAAGGCCAACCTAAACACAACCCTCAATTTTTACCAACCCTACACCAAACCTCAGCCCTACACTTAACCCTAACATGAACACTAAGCCTAACCCTAAACCTAACCCTAAACCCAGACCCAAGCCTATTACGAACCCTAGCCCGAACTCTAACACCAAACCCAATGCCAACCCTAAGCACAACCCTCAGCTTTATACCGACCCTGCACCCAAACGCAGCACAAAATGTAACCCTAAACCCAACCCATCCTCTAACCATAACCCTAACCCCAACCCTGACACTGAGCTAGCCACACCAGTGGTTTCAGAAACTGAGAAATGGACCTGGTCCACTGGTGACCATACTTTTCTTAGGTTAAAATGGCATTGTCTATGACTGGAGTCCTTATAAGTAGAGAATCTGAAGCCTTGTTCCAGACCTACTGACCCGGAATCAGCATTTTAACAGGATTCCTAGGGGATCCACAAGCATCTTAAAGGTTTGAGCAGCACTAGGATTGGGAAAGGCAGTTTGTCTAATCTGGTTGTAACATTCAGTACTTCAATGCTAGGTGTTGTACAAATGTTTGCCAACTGAAGGATTAGTGAGGAAAATTAACAGCCCTGTCAACACCTACCATCAGGCATTTATCAAAAAATGAGAAAAAGGAACTCTTAGGTATCTCAAAGCAGGCTGAAAAATAGGGCAGGGAAAACTCACAGCCAAGGGGAGCCAGAGGTCAGGAAACACAATGTCACATGGTACCCTGGATAGGAGTCCTGGGACAGAAAAAGGACATCATGCAAAAATGAAGGAAATCTGAATACAGTATGAATTTTAGTTAATAATCATAATAATGTATCAAAATTGGTTGATTAATTATGATAAATGTGCCATCCTAACATAAGATGTTAGTAATAGGGAAAACAGGGTACAGAGTATATAGGAACTCTTTGTACTTCCTTTGTAATTTTTCTATAAATGTAAAATTATTTTAAAATTAAAAGTTTATTTTAAAAAGGGAAGGCAGAGAATAGGAAGTGCATCAAGATGGCATGCAGCTGCAGTGTGTAGGAAGGACAACTTATGCCATTCATTTCCTGCTGTGGAAGAGGTTGGTATCTCCAGGACCTTGTGTAATCAAAATGACATATTTGCAGCCCTAGCAAAAGACAGACAGCAGCTGGTTGTCTTTGAATCTGAGTTCAGTGCAGCCTGACTTTACTGGCCCTGTGTTGTAAGCTCAATCACGTCTTCCAAGAGTCAAGTGCAAGTCTCAAAGCTTGGTCCTACGAATGTGAACTCATTTGTAAATGGAAATCTTCAAAGTTCCCATTAGTTAAGATGAGGCCAAGCCGAATCAGGATGAGCCTTAATCCAATATGACTGGAGTCCTTATAAGTAGAGGAAATGTGGACAGTCAGATAGAGAGAGGAGGAGAGAGTGGGAAAAAGATGGCCATGTGATAGAGACCAACAGTGAGCTATGGATTACCAGCAAGCCACGACAGAACACTGCAGACTTCAAAGAAGCCAAGATCTGGCCAAAAGCTTGATTTTAGACTTCTATCTCCAAAATTGTGAGATAATACATTCTTGTTGTTTAAGCCAGCCAGTCTGTGGTCCTTTGTTGCAGCATTCCTGGCAAACTAAGACACCCTGGGATAGGTCTTTGCTTGGTAATTGTCTACTCATCTTTCCACTTTGAAGGGAGAGCTACCTGCTAGAAAGGTATCAAAAAAACTGGGATCAAGGACAGAGCACATGATAAGAAATATTCTAGTACTGCTATACCTTTCTTGGATTGACATGCACTGTCCTGAGATTAAAGTTTAAATTCTACTGTACCATTTAAAATGGAAAAGTGAGATGTTCCATCCCCTCAAGTTTTGAATAACAGCAAGAACTATCAAAAACATCTTTCTCAAAGGGGGAAAACTCAACTTCTCCAAGTGGAGAATTCTTGATATTCTGACAAGCAGTGGGGACAACCAAAGCAATAGGTGGAACCCTCAAACTGGGGGTTTGTTCATTTGAAACTTAACCCTGCAAAGTATAGGCTAAGCCTACTTAAAATTAGGCATAAGAATTACCCCCAAAGAACCTCTTTTGTTGCTCAGATGTGGTCTCTCTCTCTCTCTCAGCCAACACGATAAGCAAACTCACTGCCCTCCCCCTCTCTATGTGGGACATGGCTCCCAAGGGTGTGGACCTTCCTGGCAACGTGGGACAGAAATCCTAAAATGAGATGGGACTCGGCATCAAGGGATTGAGAAAATCTTCTTGACCAAAAGGGGGAAGAGCAAAATGAGACAAAATAAAGTGTCAGTGGCTGAGAGATTCCAAACAGAGTCAAGAGGTTATCCTGGAGGTTATTCTTAGGCATTATATAGATACCACTTTTTTAGTTAAGGCGTAATGGAGAGGCTGGAGGGAAGTGCCTGAAAATGTAGAGCTGTGTTCCAGTAGCTATGTTTCTTGAAGATGATTCTATAATGATATAGCTTTCATAATGTGACTGTGTGATTGTGAAAACCTTGTGTCTGATGTTCCCTTTATCTACCTTATCGACAGATGAGTAAAACATATGGATTAAAAATAAATAAATAATACAGGGAACAAATGTTAAAATAAATTTAGCACATCGAAATGTTAGTGATCAATGAAAGGGAGGGGTAAGGGGTATGGTATGTATGAATTTTTTTCTGTTTTCTTTTTATTTCTCTTTCTGAATTGATGCAAATGTTCTAAGAAATGATCATGATGATGAATATACAACTGTATGATGATATTGTGAGTTATTGATTATATATCAAGAATGAATGATCATATGGTAAGAATGTTTGTGTTTGTATGTTATGTTGAATAAATAAATTAATCAATTAATTTAAAAAATGGCATTGTCGCACGTTTCTCACATTCTTCTTGCTGAGAAATTCTGTGAACAGGTGTGTAGAACTGAGCGACATTCTGGTGGCATTCACTTGGATACACATCTTGCCTGAAAACTAGCATTTTCACAGAAAACTGAACAATTGCCACGCAAATCCCTTACCTAATACTGTTTAGAAAGCTAAGAGACTGTTTTGATCCATTCACTTCCATGCACTTTGTGGACTGAAAATATTTTCTGCAGGGAACACTCTCCTTAACCTAACCTAAACCTAACACTTGCACTCTCCGTAAATGTACAACAAACTCCAAAAACCAATGACCGACACAAACCTATGCTAAGCTTCTCACCAATCTTACTCAAACCTTAAGCAGAATCCAAATCCTAACCCTAGCCTAGGCCGAACTCTAATCCACAACCAACCACTAATGCTTGCAGAAACTTAACTCTGAACCTAACCATGAGCCTATCACGAACATGAACATAATCTGTCTCAAATGCCGAGTAGGATTAATATTGGCACACTTATCCAAGCATTTTTCATGGAAAACACCACTGCGACTAATGCTACCCACTAAAATAGGGGACCAGTCTGTACATGTGTTTTGAGAGCTCATTGACTTAACAGCTCCATTCCTATTCCACCCATTTTGTCAGAGAAAAATGGCATTTCTGTGGAGCAGTCAACTACAGCAATGGAAACCATTACCTAAACATGTTTGGAAAACAGTATCATCCTGGTTCCATTCACTGGCGTACAATATTTTACCAAAATTGCAATATTTCAGAGGACCCTCGCATTCAATGAACTAAGTCTGATGCTAAAGCGGCCACACACACATACAGAAACCGACACATTGAAGAACCCATACAAGCACAATCCCAACCTCCAAACCCAGTCTGAAAATCAAGCTGATGCCTGAATTCAACCCAAACCCTCACATGAAATCTAATCCTTAACCTCATCCTAACCATAGACCCAACCCTACCTCCAACCATAACCCGAAACCTAACCACAACTCCAACACCAACCCTAAAGTCAACCCTCAAATTTACAGCCACCCTACACCCAACCACATGCCTAAACTTAATCTAACACCAACCTCACCCTAACCCTAACCCATACCCTAACAAGAACCCTAACCCAACACTACCACCAAACCTAGCCCAAACCCTAACTGCAACCCCCACACCAACCCTAAATCCAACCCTCAAATTTTTCCAACAACACAAAACTGCAGCCCTAAACATCACCCTAATCCCAACCCTAACCCAAACCCTAACCCTAACCGTAACTCTAGCCCTAATCCAACCAACAACCCTAGCCCAAACCCTAACAGCAACCCCCACACCAACCCTAAACCCAACCCTCAAATTTATACCCAACCTACACAATGGCACAGTCCTAAATTTCACCCTAATCCCAACTCTAACCCAAACTCTAAACCTAACCCTATCCCTAACCCTAAAACTAGCCCCAACCCTACAAGCAACCCTCATCCAAAACCTAACCCAAAGTCCAATGCCAACCCTAAACACAACCCTCAACTTTTTACCAACCCTACACCAAACCGCATCTCTAAACTTAACCCTAATACCAAAACTAAGCCTAACCCTAACCCTAACTCAAACCTTAAACACATACCCAAACCTACCATGACCCTGGCCTGAACCCTAACACCAAACCCAACGCCAAACCTAAGCACAATCCTCAGCTTTATACTGACCCTGCACCCAAACACAGCATGAAACATAACCCTAAACCCAACCCTTCCTCTAACCCAATCCCTAACCATAACCCTAACCCTAACCTAGGCCCTAACCCTATCACCAACCCTAGCTCAAACACTAACCACAATCCCCATACCAACCTGAAAACTACCCTAAAATTTATACCAAACCTACACAAAACCGCAGCCCTAAATTTCACCCTGCCCCCAACTGTAACCCAAACCCTAACTCTAACCCTAACCCAAGCCCTAACCCTACCACCAACCATAGCAAAAACCCTAAGTGAAACCCCTACACCATCCCTAAAACCAACCCTCAAATTTATACCAAACCTACACAAAACCATAGCCCTAAACTTTGCCTAATCCCAACCATAACCCAAAACCTTACCCTAACCCTAGCTCTAACCCCACAACTAACCCTCACCCGAAACCTAACCCCAAGTCCAAGGCCAAACCTAAACACATCCCTCAACTTTTTACCAACCCTACACCAAACCACAGCCCTAAACTTCAGCCTAATCCCAATCCTAACCCAAACCCTAGCTCAAACAGCTAACGCTACCACAAACCCACACCCGAAAAATAACCCCAAGTGCAATGCCAACCCTAAACATAACCCTCAACTTTTTACCAACCCTACAACAAACCACATCCTTAACTTCACCCTAACACCAAACTAAGCCTAAACCTAACCCTAAACTGACCTCAAACCCTAGCCTCAACCCTACCACTAACACTTCCCCAAACTGTAACCGCAATCCCCACACCACCCTGAAACCCAAACCTCAAATTTATACCACCCAACACCAGACTGCAGTCCTAAACTTCACCCTAATCCCAACCCTAACCCAAAGACTAACCCAAACCCCTAACCCTACCTTGAGCCCTAACCCTACGACCAACAGTCACCCAACAAATAATCCCAAGTCCAATGACAACCTTAAACACAACCCTCAACTTTTTACCAACCATACACCAAACCACAGCCCTAAACTTCACCCTAACACAAACACTAAGCTTAACCCTAACACTAACCTGAACCTGAACGGTAGACCCAACCCTACCACCAACCCTAGCCCAAACCCTAACTGCAACCCCACACCAACCCGAAACCCAACCCTCAAATTTATACCATACCAACACCAAACCACAGCCCTAAACTTCATCCTAATCCCAACACTAACCCAAACCTTAAAATTAACCCCTAACCCAAACCCTAGCACTAACCCTACTATCAACCCTCACACGAAAACAAACCCCAAATCCAATGCCAACCTTAACATAACCTTCAACTTTTTACCAACCCTACACCAAACCACAGCCCTAAACTTCAACCTAACACCAACACTAAGTCTAATCCTAACCTAAACACGAACCCTAGCCCTAACCCTACCAGCTAACCTAGCCCAAACCATAACCGCAACCCCACAGCAATCCTAAACTCAACCCTCAAATTTATACTAAACTGACAACAAACCACAGCACTAAATATATCCTACTCCCAAACCTAACCAAAAAACTAACCCTAACACGTAACCCTAATGCAAGCACTAACCCTACCACCAACCCTCATCTGAAAACTAACCCCAAGTCCAACGCCAACCCTAAACACAACTCTCGACTTTTTACCAATCGTACAGCAAACTGCAGCCCTAAACTTCACCCTAACACCAACACTAAGCCTAACCCTAACTCTAAACCAAATCTGAACCCTAGCCCCAACCCTACAACCAATCCTAGCCCAAACTTTAACCGCAACCCCTACACAAACCCAAAACCCAACCCTCAAATTTATACCAAACCAACACCAAACCGCAGCCCTAAACTTCCCCCAATCCAAACCCTAAGTCAAACCCTATCCCTAACCCCTTACCCTAACCCTAGCCTTAACACTACCACTAACCTTCACCCAAAAACAAACCCCAAGTCCAATACCAACCCTAAACCCCTCGACTTTTAACAACCCTACACCAAACCACAGCTCTAAACTTCACCCTAACAGCAACACAAAGCCTAACCCTAACCTGAACCCAAACCCGAACTGTATCCCCAACCCTACCACCAACTCTAGCCCAAACCCTATCTGCAACCACAACACCAACCCGAAACACAACCCTCAAATTTATACCAAACTGACACCAAACGGCAACCCTAAACTTCACCCTAATCCCACCTCTAATCCAAACTCTAACCGTAATCCCTAACCTTAACCCTACCCTTAAAATTACCATCAACCCTCACCAGAAAATTAACCTCATGTCAAATGCCAACCCTAAACACAACCCTTGACTTTTAATCATCCCTACAACAAACCACAGCCCTAAACTTCACCCTAACACCAACACTAAGCCTAACCCTAATCCTAACCCGAATCTGAACCCTAGGCCCAACACTACCACCAACCCTAGCCCAAAGCAGAAACGCAACACCCATACCAACCTTAATATTAACCCTCAAACTTATAACAAACAGACACCAAACCACAGCCCTAAACTTCACCCTAATACCAACCCTAACCCAAAACCTAACCTAAACTTCTAACCCTAAACCTAGCCTTAAACCTACAACCAATCCACACATGAAAACTAACCCCAATCCCAATGCCAACCCTAAACACAACCCTCGACTTTTTACCAACCCTATACCAAACAGCAACCCTAAACTTCACCCTAACACCAACACTAAAGCTCAACCTAACCCTAACCCAAACTTGAATCCTAGACCCAACCCTACCACCAATCCTAGCCCAAACCATAACTGCAATCCCCACATGATCCTGAAACCCAATCCTCAAATTTATACCAAACCAAACCAAGCCACAGCCCTAAACTTCACCCTACTCCAAACCCTAACCCAAACCCTAATCTTAACTCCTAACCCTAAACCTATCTATAACCTTACCACCAACTCTCACCCAAAAACTAACTCCAAGTCCAATGCCAACCCAAAACACAACCTTTGACTTTTTAACAACCCTATACAAAACCGCAGCCCTAAACTTCACCCTAACACCAACACTAATCCTAACCCTAACTCTTACCTGAACACGAATCCTAGCCCTAACCATACCACCAACCCTAGCCCAAACCCTAATCTCAATCCCCACACCAGCCAGAAACCCAACCCTCAAATTAATACCAAACTGACACCAATCCACAGCCCAAAACTTCACCCTAATCCCAACCCTAACCCAAAACCTAACCCTAACTACTAACCCTACAACCAACCCTCACCTGAAAACTAACTCCAAGTTCAATGATTACACGAAACATAGCCCTCGATTTTTACCCACCCTACACCAAACCACCACCCTCAACGTCACCCAAACACCAACACTAAGCCTAACCCTATTCATAAGCCAAACCCAAACCCTAGCCGCAACCCAACCACTAACCCTACACAAACCCTAACCACAACCCCCACACCAAACTGAAACCCAACACTCAAATTTAACCAAACTGACACCAAACCGCAGCCCTAACTTCACCCTAAACCCAACCCTAACCCAAACACTTACCCTATCCCCTACACCTAGCCCTAGCCCTAACCCTACCCCAACCCTCACCCGAAAACAAACCCCAAGTCCATTGCCAACCCAAAATACAACCTTTGACTTTTTACCAACCCTACACCAAACCACAGCCCTAAACTTCCCTAACACCAACACTAAGCCTAACCCTAACCTGCACTGGAACCCTAGTCCCAACCCTACCACCAACCCTAGCCCAAACCCTAACCTCAACCTGCACACCAACCCAAAACCCAACCCTCAAAAAATACCAACTGACACCAAACAGAGCCCTAAACTTCACCCTATTCCCAACCCTAACAAAAACCTTAACCCTGAACATAACCCTAACCTTAGCCCTAACCCCACCACAAACCCTCACCTGAAAACTAACCCCAAGACCAATGCCAACACTAAACACAACCATCGACATTTACCAATCCTACACCAAACCACAGCCCTAAACTTCAACCTAACACCAACAATAAGCCTAACCCTAACCCTAACTAGAAAGTGAACCCAACCCCTACCCTACCAACAACCCCAGCACAAACGCTAACCGCAACCCCAAAGACACCCTAAACCCAACCCTCAAATTTATATGAAAGCCAAATCAAACTTCAGCCCTAAACTTCACCCTAATCCCATCCCTAACCCAAACCCTAACCCTAACCCCTAGCCCTGAACTGAGCCCTAACCCTACCAACAACACTCACCCGAAAAATAACCCCTATCCAATGCAAACCCCAACACAACCCTTAACTTTTTACCAACCCTACACCAAACCACAACCCAAAACATCACCCTAACACCAACACTAAGCTTAACCCTATCCCTAACCTGAACCCAAACCCTAACCCCAACACTAAAACCTACCCTAGCCAAAAGCAGAAATTCAACACCCACACAAACCCTAAACCTAAACCTCAAATTTATAACACACTGACACCAATCCGCAGTCCTAAACTTCACCCTAATCCCAACCCTAACCAAAACCCTTACCCTAACCCCTAACCCTAAACCAGGTCCTAACACTACCATCAACTCTCACCTGAAAACTAACCTCAAGTACAATGCCAACCCTAAACACAACCCTCAACTTTTTATAAACCCTACACCAAACTGCAGTCCTATACTTCACCTTAACACCAACACTAATCCTAACTGTAACCTTACCAGAACCAGAAACGTAGCCCTAACCCTACCACCAACACTAGCCCAAACTCTAACCACAACCCCCACACCAATCTGAAACCCAACCCTCAAATTTATACCAAACAGACACCAAACCACAGCCCTAAACTTCACCCTAATCCCAACCCTAACCCAAACCCTAACCCTAACACCTAATACTAACCCTAGCCTTAACCCTAGCACCAACCTTCACCCAAAACCTAAAACAAGTCCAATGCCAATCCTAAACACAACCCTCGAATTTTTACCAACCCTACAACAACCACAGCCCTAAACTTCACCCTAACACCAACAGTAAGCCTAACCCTAACCCTAACCCGAACCCTAGCCCCAACCCTCCAACCAATCCTACCCACCCTAACCGCAAACCCCACACCAACCCGAAACCCAATCCTCAAATTTATACAAAATCAACACCAAACAGCAGTCCTAAACTTCACCCTAACCACAAGCCTTACCCAAAGCCTAACCCAAACCTAAACCCTAGCCACTAACCCTAATCTAGCACTAAACCTACTACCAAGCCTCACCCGAAAAGTAACCACAAGTCCAAAGCCAACCTTAAACACAACACTCGACTTTTTACCAACCCTACACCAAACTGCAGCCTAAACTTCACCATAACAACAGTAAGCCTAAACCTAACCCTAACCTGCACCCAAGCCCCAAATGGCAACCATAAAATTCACCCTAATCCCAACCCCTAACTTTAACCCTAGACTTAACCCTACATCCAACCCTCGCCCAAAAAATAACCCCAAGTCCAATGCCAACCCTAAACACAACCCTCGATTTTTACCAACCCTACACCAACTGCTGCCCTAGCTTCAACCTAACCCCAACTCTAACCCTAACTCTAGCCTTAACCCTACAAATATCCCTAGCCCAAACCCTAACTGCAACACCCACACCAACCCTAAACCCAACCCTCAAATTTATAAAAAACCCACACAAAACTGCAGCCCTAAAATTCACCCTAATCCCATCCCTTGCCCAAACCCTAACCCTAACCCTAACCCTAACCCTGACCCAACCCTACCACCAACCCTCACCCGAAACCTAACCCCCAGTCCAATGCTACCCTAAACATAACCATCAACTTTTCACTAACCGTACACCAAACTACAGCACTAAACTTAACACTAACACCAACAATAAGCCTAAACATAACCCAAGCCCTTAACCCAGACCCAACCCTACAACAAACCCTAGCCTGAACCCTAACACCAAACCCATCGCCAACCCTAAGCACAACCCTCAGCTTTATACTGACCCTGCACCCAAACACAGCACAAAACGTAACCCTAAACCCAACCCTTACTTTAACCCTAACCGTAACCCCAACCCTAACATTGAGCTAGCCTTCACATCATTGGTTTCAGAAACTGAGAAATGGACCTGGTCCACACGCAAACATGCCTTTTTTTAGGTTAAAACAACATTGTCGAACGTATCTCACCTTCTTCTTGCTGAGAAATTCTGTGAACGGGATTGTAGAACTGAGTGACATTCTGGCTCCATTCATTTGGATACACATCTTGCCTGAAAACTAGCATTTTCACAGAACACTAAACAATTGCTATGCAAATCCCTTACCTAATACTGTTTTGAAAGCTAAGGGACTGTTTCAATCCATTCACTTTCATGCACTTTGTGGACTGAAACTACTTTCTTCAGGGAACAATCCTTAACCTAATCTAAACCTAACACTAGCACGCCCTGTAAATGTACAACGAACTTCAAAAACCAACGACCGACACAAACCTATGTCAAGTTTATCACCAATCTTCTTCACGCCTGAAGCAGAATCCAAATCCTAACCCTAGCCCAAGATGAACTCTAAGCCACAACCAACCACTAATGCTTGCCGAGACTTAACCCTGAACCTACCACGAACATGAACATAATCTGTTTCAAAAGCTGAGTAGGATTAATATCTGCACACTTTTCCAAGCATTTTTCACGGAAAACACCACTGCAAATTAATGCTACATACTAAAATAGGGGACCAGTCTGTACACGTGTTTTGAGAGCTCATTGACTTACCAGCTCCATTCCCTTTCAAGCCATTTTGTTGGAGAAAAACAGCATTTCTGTGGAGCACTCACCTATAGCAATGGAAACCATTACCTAAACTTGTTTGGAAAACTTGGTATCATCCTGGTTCCATTCACTGGCATAAGATATTTTACCAAAACTGCAATATTTCAGAAGACCTTCACATTCACTAAACTTAAGTCTGATGCTAACATGGACACATACACAAACAGAAACAGACACACCGATGAACCCATACCAGCACATCTCAACTTCCAAATCTGGCCTGAAAATCGACCCAATGCCTGACTTCAACCCAAACCCTCACATGAAATCTAACCTAAAACTAACCCCAACCCGAGACCCAACCTTACCTCCAACACTAACCCGAAACATAACCACAACCCCACACCAATCCTAAAGTCAATCCTCAAATTTAGAGCAACCCTACACCCAACCACATGCCTAAACTTAACCCTAACACCAACCATAACCCTACTCCTAACCTATACCCTAACACAACCCTAGCCCCAACCCTACCAACAACCCTAGCCCAAGCCATAACCGCAATACCCACACCAACCCTAAACCCAACCCTCAATTTTATACCAAACCTACACTAAACCACAGCCCAAACTCCTAATTCCAAACTTAACCCAAACCCTAACCCTAACCTTAACCCTAACCCAGCACTAAACCTACCACCCAGCCCAGCCCAAACCCTAACCTCAACCCCCAAACCAACCCTAAACACAACCCTCAAATTTATGCCAAACCTACACAAAACTGGAGCCCTAAACTTCACCCTAATGCCAGCCCTAGCCCAAACCCTAACCCATACCCTAACCCAAACCCTAGCCCCAACCCTACCACCAACCCTAGCCCAAACACTAACCGCAACCCCCACACCAACCCTAAACCTAACTCTCAAATTTATACCAAACCTACACAAAACCATAGCCCTAAACTTCACCCTAATCCCAACCCTAACCCAAACCCTAACCCAAACCATAACCCTAACCCTAACCCTAGCCCTAACCCTACCACCAACCCTCACCTGAAACCTAATGCCAAGTCCAATGCCAACACTAAACACAACCCTCAACTTTTTAAAAACCCTACACCAAACCACAGCCCTGAACTTAACACCAACACCAGCACAAAGCCTAACCCTAACCCTAAACCCAGACCCAACCCTACCACGAACCCTAGCACAAACCCTAACACCAAACCCAACTCCAACCATAAGCACAACCCTCAGCTTTATACTGACCCTGCACCCAAACGCAGCACAAAACGTAACCCTAAACCCAACCCTTCCTCTAACCCTAACCCTAACCCTAACCCTGACACTGAGCTAGACTTCACATCATTGGTTTCAGAAACTGAGAAATGGACCTGGTCCACACGCAACCATACCTTTTTTAGGTTAAAACGGCATTGTCGAACGTATCTCAATTTCTTCTTGTTGAGAAATTCTGTGAACGGGTTTGTAGAACTGAGTGACATTCTGGCTCCATTCATTTGGATACACGTCTTGCCTGAAAACTAGCATTTTCACAGAAAACTCAACAATCAATATGTAAATCCTTTACCTAATACTGCTTTGAAAGACACGGGAGTTATTCGATCCATTCACTTCCATGTGCTTTGTGGACTGAAAGTACTTTCTGCAGGGAATACTATCCTTAACTTAACCTAAACCTGACACTAGCACTCCCCGTAAATGTACAATGACCTCCAAACCAACGACCAACACAAACCTATGCCCAGTTTCTTACCAATCTTACTCACACCCTAAGCAGAATCCAAATCCTAACCCTAGCATAAGCCGAACCCTAACCCACAACCAACCACTAATGCTTGCCGAACATTAACCCTCAACCTAACTGTTAGGTTGGGGGAATAAGGGAGGGCTCTTTGGCTGGAATCATGAAGTCACTGCAGGACTAGAGGTGAACCATTACAATCAAGGTCCTTGCGCAGCAAACATCTATTCATGGACATCTAACCACCCGCTGCTCAACCCACTAGCATAATAATCCTTTGTTTAATGTGCCGCCCCTTTCATGTCATCACCTGACCCCTGCCCTTAAAAACTGCACTTGCCGAAGCCCGTGCGTGAACTCCCCTCATTCCCTTTTGGGTTCAGTGAGCTCTGCCCAGGAGCGCAGCCAGTAAAGCATGCTCATTTGCAATACTTTCCTCGACTTTCCTTTCTCTCAATTACCTCATATCTTAAAACCTTTCATCTTGGTGCCAGAAACCCGAGAGAGCAGCACGGGTGCTGCCCGCCTGGACAGGGGCACCCCGGCTTCCTCTCACTCCTCCTCCACATATCCAGAGACCAGGAATCCTTAGGCCTTTCACTACATCCATCACTCATTGGGTAAGTCCCTCCCCTCCTAGCTCAGCTGTCGGGTCTCACAGTTCTGAGAAGGAGAGAGCCTGTCCATAAATTACTCTCTGAAAACTGAATTCATGTCAGGTTCTCTCTCCCAAGGACTGAGGTGAACAGGGATGCCTGCAAGCCTCATATCCTTTTTATGGGACTCGATAAGCTGTGAGGACACCCCACTTTTCATTTCCCTCCCAAACTCCGGTCCAGGATCTGAATGGGACTTTAAACCCGCTCATAAGAGCTTTAAGGACTCTCTCAGGGTGTTGGGAAGCTGACACCCTTGGGTCAGTTGTTTGTTCTTAGAGCCATTCCTTTATTCTGCAAGGCCTATCAGCATGGGCAATAAATCTTCCAAAACCCAACCCTTTACTCCTCTGAGTTGCCTACTGGCAAACTTATCCACACTGAATTTACTTCCAGACATCCGGCCAAAGCGCCTCTCTTACTTTTGTAAAAAGGCTTGCCCACAATACCAATTGGATAACGGTTCTCATTGGCCTGAGGGGGGGACTTTTGATTTTAAGGTCCTTAACGACTTCCATGATTTCTGCCAAAAGAATGACAAGTGGGCTGAAATTCCTTGTGTCCAGGCTTTTTTTCTCCTACGCTCCCATCCCTTTCTTTGTACTCCTTGCTCCACGGCTCAGGTTCTCCTAGCCAAGGAAACTCCCAAACCCTCCCTCTCCTCTGATGAAACTTTCTCCTTTTCTGAATCCCCTGAATCATCCTTTCTCAAGCGACCACTGTCTCCGCAAAATCCTTACACACAATTCACTTCTCCCTCACTCTATCCTTCTCTCCCTCTGGTGGAGCCTCAGATGCCACCTTGTCCCTTATCTTCTCTTTCTCCTCCAACAGTCCCTTAAATGCCATCTTGTCCCGTACCCTCTTCTTCTCCTCTGATAATGCCTCAGACTCCATCTTGCCCCTTGCTTTCTTCTTCTAGTCCAGCAGAGCCTCAGCTGCCATTTTGTCCCTTATTTCCTCCTTCTGCTCCAGTCGCACTTCATCCACCATCTTATCCCTCACTTTCCTCGCTTATCTCAATGGCACTCTAGCTGCCATCTTATCTGCCTCCTTTTCTGCCTGCACCCTCACTGCCATCTTATCTGTCCCCCTCCTCTCTTCCCACCACCCCAGCAGCACTCCTGCCACCATCTTATCCTCCCCTCCCATCTCCACCTAGTCCCCCACTGTCCTCAACATCCTTGCCCTCCTCACCTATAAGCTCTCATACCCACTCAAAAAACTCTTTACTCTGTCCTCTACGGGAAGTTGCGGGACCTGAGGGGTTAGTTCGAGTACACATCCCTTTCTTCCTAGTTGACCTCTCTAATATTAAAAAATGGCTAGGTTCACTCTCCAGCGGCCCAACTACCTATACCAAAGAATTTCAATATCTAGCTAATGCCTACAATCTAACCTGGCATGACATTCATATACACTGTTCTTCTTCCCTAACCCTAAATAAAAGAGACTGTATTTTCAGTGCAGCCAGGGCCCATGCCGACCAGGTCCATATAACTGACCACACCATGTCAGTAGGAGCCGAGGCTGTGCCAGACCAAGAGCCAGGGTGGGAATATCAGGTTAACACTCCAGCAGGGAGAAACAGGTGACCTAGGCAGAATAAAATGCTTACATGTCTCATAATGGGTATGCAGAAAGCTTCACATAAAATAATAAACTTCCATAAACTAAGGGAAATCACCCAAGGTCCTGAGGAAAACCCAGCAGCATTTCTACACTGACTCACAGAAGCCCTCTCTCAATACACCCGCTTAGACCCTGACTCAGAGGCTGGTAAGACTGTATTAGCCACACATTTTATACCCCAGTCAGCCCTAGAAATAAGGTGCAAACTTAGAAAAATTGAGGACGGTCCTCAGGCCCCTATTTGTGACCTCATAAACCTGGCCTTTAAAGTTTTTAATGCATGTGATGAGTTGGAAAAGGCAGGAAAGGAGTCCTAAGACCACTGAAAGGCAAACTTACAAACCCAATCCTTAATTGCATGATGGAGAAGTCATAAGATCTTGCCAACATGGCTGCCATGGTTGATGCAAGGCAACACAAAATGGCCTAACCCACAACCGGCTTTCTTCCTGGAACCCAGTGGCTCGTGCCAAAAGTTCTAAACCTTGCACCAAAAACGCTAACCTGAAACCTGTCATCCGCCCTAGCAACAACAGTGACCAATCCCAGCCCGACACGTGTCCCTGCATGCTCCCAGCCTATATAAGCCTGTGTACTTCCTCAATAAAGCAGACGCCTTCCACTCACCCCTGAGGGTTGTCTCCTGAGTCGTTTCTTTGTGACTGTGTGCTGTGTGAATGACTCAGAATGGCTGCTTACCCCCAGCCATCAGCTAACCGACAAGTGGCGCCCAATGTGGGGCCCCTCGGTGGTTCTCCATGATAGCTGTCCCCTTCAGTGGTTCTCAGTGACAGCCACCCACCTTCTCAGGAAGTGGCCCCCTCGGTGCTTTCTCTGTGCATACTGCCCCCTCTAAATTCTCCCTACAATGGGCAACACTTCCTCCTCTGATTTCGCGACTCAGGCTCGAGCTATCCACGCCTTATTGGCTGTGAGGTGGGTTAAAATCTCTGAGAAAACCTTACATGAGTACTGGGACGTCCTTAAGCAATTTAACCCCTGGCTCGAGACTGCCTCAATATGGGACCCAAATACTTGGTCCAAACTCCTTCAGCATGTTCACTCTGCTGAGGAACATGAGGGAAAAACCTTTCCTCTAGGTCTCATTCCCACCCTCCTTGCAATACATGCATGCCTCATGGGAGCCCCTTCTGATGCACTTTCACTTTCACCTGCCATGCCGGCTTCACCCTCTCCACCACCCACCTCCGCGCCCGATCCTCCACCTGCTTCTGAACCCAAGCATCCCCTTTCCGAACCCAAGCCTTCCCTGCCTCCATACAAACCATTCTCCTCCTCTATGGTAGCATAACTATATCCTTCCTTACCCTCACCCCCTGCGGCCAGCACTGCCATGGCTACCCCTCCCCCTGCTTCTCCTAAGCCCTCTAGGCCACTGCAACCTGCTCCGTCTCCTTCGATTCCACCTCTCCCTCCTTCTGCCCCTCCCCCTCTACCTCCACTTCCCCTTACTGGCACTCCATGCCGCCTCCGTCAACAGCCCCTGCCCCCTTCCCCCTCCCACTCTCCACACCCCTGAGCCAGTCGGCCCCACCCCACAGCCAGCTGGCCCTGCCTCCACCCCATCCCCTCCTGTTGCGCTCCCTCCTCCTTCCCTTCCCTTGCTGCCAGGAGCCTGCTCCCCCTCCCTGTTTCCGTCTGCGCTTTCGGTTCTTTCAGCCCCTCCCCCTTCCCACTGCACATGCCCTTCACTCCCCCACCCCTCAGCAACACCACCGCACCCTCACCTGTTTCCCCTTAATCTTCATTCCACTCTTCCCTTTCTTTCTCCTGGTACCCATACGATCACAAGACCATCTCTAACCTTTGCAAAGCCGTCCAAGAGGATGGCCTCCATAGCCCTTACTTTCAAATGCTTCTTGATAATCTCTCCTATGAATACAACTGCCTGGTAGACTGCAAAAACCTTGCCCACACTATTCTCGAGCCAGGAGACTTTGCTACCTGGAACGCATTATATAATGATAAAGCCGATTGAACTGGTGTCCGTAATCTCACCAATGGTAACACTGAAGTTCCTCCTGATGCCCCTAAGGGCACGGGACAGTGGTCTCTTCCTTCAGTGCAAGCATCCTGTCCCCCTCTCCTCTTTGAGCAGGTCCATAATATTGCTAAGTCTGCCTTCCAGAGGCTCAACACTCAGGGTAAACCCATTCCATTAGCTGGACTCTTACATGGTCCAGACGAACCGTTTTCCACCTTTTTCAGCCACGTTAAAGATGCTGTACATCATAAGGTTTCAGCAGGCCCTGCTGCTGATGCCCTTCTCAAGGAACTCCTTTGGGAAGGGGCGAATGCTCTCTGCAGACAAGCTATCATGCCCATTCATCACCAGGAGACTAACGGTTGGGTCCTTGCCTGTTGTTGCAACGTTACTTTGCAATACTGTTTTCCATTAAAAATGCTTGGAAATGTGTGCAGATATTATTATTACACAGTTTTTGAAACAGATTATGTTAATATTCATGTTAGGCTCAGGGCTAGGTTTAGGGTTAATATTGAGATAGCATTCGTGTTTGGTTGTGAGTTAGAGCTTCTCAGTTTGAGTAAAGTGAGATATGGTGGACAATTGGGTTTTACGTTGAAAATATGTATGGCCGTGTGTGGACCACTTACATTACTCAGTTTAGGATACAAATTATGTGAAGGCTAGGCTTATTGTTAAGGTTAGCATTAGGGTTAGGTTTAAGGTTAGGGTTATGGTTAGGGTTAGGGTTGTGGTTAGGGTTAGGTTTAGGGCTGTGGTTGGGTGTAGGGATAAGGTTAGGGTTAGGTTTAGGGTTAGAGTTAGTGTGATGGTCTGGGTTGAAGTCAGGCTTCGGGTCGATTTTCGGCCGGGGTTTGAAGGTTGGGGTTTGTGCTGGTATGGGTTCTTTTGTGTTTTGGTTTCTGTTTGTGTCTGTGGTGGCGTTAGTGTCACATTTCAATTAAGTGAAAATGAGGGTTCCCTGAAATATTTCAGTTTTGGCAAAAAATCTTGTGCCAGTGAATGAAACCAGGATGAGTCTAAGTTTTCCAATCATATTTAGGTCATGGTTTCCACTGCTGTAGGTGAGTGCACCACAAAATGCCATTTTTCTCTGACAAAACTGCCTGGAAGTGAATGGAGCTGGTAAGTCAAGGAGTTCTCAAAACACATGTACAAACGGGTCTCCTATTTTACTGGGTAACATTAGTTTGCAGTGCTGTTTTCCATGAAAAATGCTTGGAAATGTGTGCTGAAATTAATATTGCTCGGTTTTTGAGATAAATCATGTTCATGTTCATGTGAGGCTCAGGGTTAGGGTCAGCGTGAAGGTTCGGCAAGCATTGGTGGCTGTTTGGCTTCGACTTCAGTTTAGGGTTAATCATAGGGTTAGGATTTGGATTGTGCTTAGAGAGTGATGAAGATTGATGAGAACCTTGGTGTCATGTTTTGTTTTTTTTTTTAACATGGGTAGGCACCGGGAAACGAACCCAGGTCCTCTGGCGTGGGAGACAAGCATTCTTGCCAGCTGAGCCACCGTGGCCTGCCCGGTGTCATGGTTTTAAAGCTCATTGTACATTTACAGGGAGTGCTAGTGTTAAGTTTATGTTAGGTTAAGGGTAGTGTCCTCTGAAGAAAGTACTTTCAGTCCAAAAAATGCGTGGAAGCAAATGGATCCAATAATCCCCTTAGCTTTCAAAACAGCTTTAGGTAAGGGATTTGCATAGCAATTGTTGAGCTTTCTGTGAAAATGCTAGTTTTGATGCAGGACATGTATCTAAACGAATGGAGCCAGAATGTTACTCAGTTCTCCAAACCCTTTCACAGACTTTTTCAACAAAAATAAGGTGAGATATGTTGAACAATGCTGTTTTGACCTAAGAATCAGTATGTTCCAGGTCAATTTGTCAGTTTTTTAAACCAATGATGTTAAGGCAAGTGTGAGTGTCAGGGTTATTGTTAGGGTTAAGGGTAGAGAAAGGATTGGGTTTGGGGTTACGTTTCGGACTGCGTTTGGTTGCAGTGTCGGTATAAAGCTGAGGGTTGTGTTAGGTTTGGTTTTGGGTTTGGGGTTAGTGTTCGGGCTACGGTTCGTGGTAGGGTTGGGTCAAGGTTTAGGGTTAGGCTTAGGCTTAGGCTTAGTGTTGGTCTTAGGGTTAAGTTTAAGGCTTCTGTTTGGTGCCAGGTTGGTAAAAAGTCAAGAGTTGTGTTTAGGGTTGGCGTTGGGGTTGTGGTAAGGTTTCAGGTGAGGTTTGGTGGTAGGGTTAGGATGAGGGGTAGTGTTAGGGTTAGGGTTAGGGTTGGGATTAGGGTTAGGGTTAGGGTTAGGTTTGGGATTAGTGTAAAGTTTTGGGCTGTAGTTTGGTTTATGTTTGGAGTAAATTTAAGGGTTGGGTTTAGGATTGGTGTGGAGTTTGCAGTTAGGGTTTGGGCTAGGGTTGGTGGTACGGTAGTGGCTAGGATTAGGTTTAGAATAAGGGTTAGGGTTAGGGTTAGGGTTGGTGTTAGGGTTAAGTTTAGGGGTGTGGTTTGGTGTAGGGTTGCTGTAAATTTGAGGGTTGGGGTTAGGATTTAGGTATCGGGTTGGCAGTAGGGTTGGGTCTAGGGTTAAGGTTAGGTTTAGGGTTAGAATTAGTATAGGGTTTGAGTTGAAGTCAGGCGTCTGGTCGATTTTTGGACCGGGTTTGAAGGTTGGGACTTGTGCTGGTAATGGTTCTTTGTTTTTTGGTTTCTATTTGTGTCTGTGTTGGCGTTAGGGTCACATTTAAATTTAGTGAAAGTGAGGGTTCCCTTAAATATTGCAGTTTTGGCAAAAAAAAAATCTACACCAGGATGATTCTAAGTTTTCCAAACATGTTTAGGTTATGGTTTCCATTGCTGTAGGTGAATGTTCCGCAAAAATGCCTTTTTTTCTCTGACAAAACTGCTTGGAAATGAATGGAGCTGGTAAACCAATGAGCTGTCAAAACACATGTACAAACGGGTCTCCTATTTTACTAGGTAACATTAGTTTGCAGTGGTGTTTTCCATAAAAAAGCTTGGAAATGTGTACCGATATTATTATTCCTCGGGTTTTCAGGTAGATCGTGTTCATGTTCATGTGAGGCTCAGGGTTAGGTTCAACGTGAAGGTTCTGCAAGCATTGGTGGCTGGTTGGGGTTAGAGTTCAGCTTAGGCTAGGGTTAGGATTTGGATTGTGCTTAAGGTGTGATGATGATTGGTGAAAACTTTGGCGTCGTGGTTTTAGAGGTCATTGTACATGTACGGGGAGTACTAGTGCTAGGTTTAGGTTAAGTTAAGGGTAGTGTCCTCTGGAGAAAGTGCTTTCAGTCCAAAAAATGCATGGAAGCAAATGGATCCAATAAGCCCTTTAGCTTTCAAAACAGCATTAGGTAAGGGATTTGCATAACAATTGTTGAGTTTACTGTGAAAATGCTCGCTTTGACGCAAGACATGTATCCAAACGAGTGGAGCCAGAATGTCACTCAGTTCTCCAAACCCGTTCACAGAGTTTTTCAGCAATAATAAGGTGAGATATGTTGTACATTGCCGTTTTGACCTGAAAATAAGTATGGTCCAGGTCCATTTGTCCGTTTCTGATACCAATGATGTTAAGGCAAGCGTCAGTGTCAGGGTTATTGTTAGGCCTGTTTGTCAATAGGTTTTCAGAGCTCTTTAACTTACCAGCTCCATTCACTTTCAAGCAATTTTGTTGTAGAAACACAGCATTTCTGCAGAGCACTCAACTACAGCTATGTAAATCACTACCTAAATTTGTTTTGAAAACTTAGAATGGTCCTGGTTCCATTCACTGACATAAGATTTTTTACTAAAACTGCAATATTTCAGAGAACCCTCACTTTAACTTAACTTAAGCATAACACTAATGCAACCACAAACACAAACCAAAACCCCAAAGAACCAATACCAGTACAAATCCCAACCTCCAAACCCAGTATGAAAATCAACCCAAGCCTAACTTCAATCCAACCTCACACTAAACCTAACCCAAACCTAACCCTAACCCTAACCCTAGCCCCAACCCTACCATCAACCCAACCCTAATCCCAACACCAACTACAACACCAACCCTAAACCCAACTCGCAAATTTATACCAACCCTACACCCAACAGCAGCACTAAACCTAATGCAAACCTCAACCCTAACTCTTATGCTAACCCTAATCCTAACCCTAACCCTAACACTGAACCTAGCCTTCACATCATTTGTTTCAGAAACTGAGTAATGTACATGTTCCACACATTTCCACACATATTTTTTAGCATAAAACAGCATTGTCCAACATATCTCACCTTATTCTAGTTGTAAAACTGGGGTTCTGAGAACTGAGTGTCATTCTGACTCCATTCATTTGGATGAATGACTTGAGTGCAAACTACCATTTCCACAGAGAACTCAACAATTACTATGCAAATTCCTTACTTAACTGTTTTGAAGGCTAAGGGACATATTGGATCCATTCACTTCCATAGACTTTTTGACTGAAAGTATTTTCTTCACTGAACACTATCTTTAACCTAAACCTAACTTAAACCTTAAACTAGCACTACACCTAAAACTACAACAACATCAAGACCAACAACAAAAATAAACGTACCTGAAGATTCACACCAATCTTAATCCCACACTAAGCAGGACCCAAAGCTTACGCCAAGCCTAAGCAAAACTCTAACCCACAACTAAACACTAATGTGATTCGAACATTAAACCTAAACCTAACCCTGAGCCTAACACTAACATTAACATAATCTGTTTCAAAAACTGAATAATAATAATATCTGTACACATTTCCAAGCATTTTTAATGGAAAACAGCATTGCAAAGTAGTGTTTCCTTGGAAAATATGAGAAGAGTTTGTCATTGTGTTTTGAGAGCTCATTGACTTACAGGCTGTTTTTACTTTCAAGCAATTTTGACAGAGAATAAAAGCATTTCTGTGGAGCACTGAACTACAGCTATGCAAACCATTACATAAACCTGTTTGGAAAACTTAGAATGGTCCTGGTTCCATTCACTGGCATAAAATTTCCTACTAAAGCTGCAATATTTCAGAGAACTCTCACTTTAACTTAACTTAAAAATAACACTAGCGCACCCACAAACACCAACTGAAACCCCAAAGAACCAATACCAGCACAAATCTCAACCTCCAAACCCAGTCCAAACCTAACCTAAACAAATCACCCCAAGCCTAACTTCAAAAGAAACCCTCACACAAACCTAACCCTAAACCTAACTGTAACCCTAACACTAACCTAGCCCAAACCCTACCATCAACACTAACCCTAACCCTAAAAGCAACCCAACACCAACCTTAAACCCAACCCTAAACTTTATAACAACCCTAAACCCAAACACTGCCCTCAATTTAACCCAAACCCCAACCCTTACCCTAACCCTAACCCTAGTCTGACCTCTAACCTGAACCTGAAACCTAACCCCAACACCACCACCAACCCCAAACTCCATTCTAACCTTTATACCAACCTTAAATATAACTGAAACCCTAAACCTAACCCCAAGCAAACCCATACACTAACACTAACCCTAATCCTAACCCTAACCCTAGCCCCACCCCTAACCCTAAACCTAACCTAGCCCCACTCTTAACCCAAATACTAATCCTAAACCCAACCCTAACCCTAACCCTTACCCTATGCCTAACCCTAACGGAACAATAAATACAAGCACATCCCCATAGAACCAATACAATCACAAACCCCAGCCTCCAAACCCAATTCCAAAATGAACCCCAAGCCTAACTTCAACTTGAACGCTCACCCTGACCATAATCCTTAACTTAACAATATTCGTAACCCTAACCCTAACCCCAACCCTATCCCCAATACTAACCTTAACCCTAACCCCAACCCCAAGACCCTCCCTAAACCCAAACCTAACCCTTAGAGCAAACTTTCATGCAACTGCAACTCTAACCCTAACCCTAACATTAACCCTAACCCTAACCCTAAACCTATCCTCACCCCTAACCCCAACCCTAACCCAAACCCCAACTGGAAATCAACCCTAAACCTCACTCTAACCTTTATGCCAACACTACACCCAACCACAACCCAAAACCTAACCCTAACCCCAACCCTAACCTTAACCCTAACCCAACCCTAACCCTTAGAGCAAACTTTCATGCAACTGAAACTCTAACCCTAACCCTAACATTAACCCTAACCCTAACCCTAAACCTATCCTCACCCCTAACCCCAAACCTAACCCAAACCCCAACTGGAAATTAACCCTAAACCTCACTCTAACTTTTATGCCAACACTACACCCAACCACAACCCAAAACCTAATCCTAACCCCAACCCTGACCTTAACCCTAACCCAACCCTCACAATGAACCTAGCCTTAAGATAATTTGGTTCAGAAACTGAGTAATTTACTTGGTCCACACACGTCCATACATATTTTCAATGTAAAACAGAATTGTCCAAGAAATGTCATCTTATTCAAGGTGAAAATAGTCTGTGAATGGGTTTTGAGAACTTAGTGACATTCTGGCTCCATTCATTTGGATGTATGTCTTGCGTGCAAACTAACATTTTCAAAGAAACTCAACAATTGCTACACATTTCCCTTACCCACTTACTGTTTTGAAGGCAAAGGGACGTATTGGATCCATTCACTTCCATGCACTTTTTGGACTGAAAGTATCTTCTTCAGAGAACACTATCCTTAACCTAAACCTAACCTAAACGTAACACTAGCACTACCCCTAAACCTACAACAACCTCAAAACCAACAGCAAATACAAACCTACCTGAAGGTTCACACCAATCTTAATCCTACCCGAAGCAGAACTGAAATCCTAACCCTAGCCTATGTGGAACCCTAACTCACAACCAAACACTAATGCTATCCCAACATTAACCAAAAACCTAACCTTAAGTCTAACACTAACATTAATATAATCTGTTTCAAAACTGAGTAATAATAATATCTGCTCACATTTCCAAGCATTTCAAATGGAAACAGCATTGCAAAGTAATGTTTCCCAGTAAAATATGAAAACAGTTTGCCAATGTGCTTTGAGACCTCATTGACTTACCAGATCCATTAACTTTCAAGCAATTTCGATGGAGAAAACCAGCATTTCTGTGGAGCACTCAATACAGCTATGCAAGCCATTACCTAAACCTGCTTTGCAAACTTAGAATTCTCCTGGTTCCATTAAACGGTGTAAGGTTTTTTACGTTAACCCTAACCCAACAATATTTGGGCTATGCAATATTTCAGAGAACCCTCACTTTAAACTTAACTTAAACCTAACACTAACACAACCTCAAGTACAACAAAAAAATGAAACCCCAAAGAAACAATACCAGCACAAATCCCAACCTACAAACCCAGTTTCAAAATGAACCCCAAGCCTAATTTCACCCTAAACCCTCACCCTAATCCTAACCCTAAACCTAAGCATATCCCTAACCCTAACCCTAGCACCAATCATAACACCAACCCTAACCCTAATATACTCAACCCAAACACTAACCCTAAACCTAACCCTAACTGTTACAGCAAAACTATACCCAACTGCAACTCTATACCTAACCCTAACCCCAACCCCAACCCTAACCCTAACCCTAACCAAAACCCAAAAGAACCAATACCAACACAAAACCCAACCTTGAAACCCAGTCCCAAAATCAAACCCAAGCCTAACTTCAAGCCAAACCTTCACCTTACTCCTAACCCTAAACCGAACCCTAACCCTAACTGTAAACCTAGCCCCAACCTTACACCCAACCCTAGTCATAACCCTAACCCCAATGCCAACATCAACCCTAAACCCATCCCTAACCTTAAACCCTACACTGAGCCAAGCTTTAAACCTAACCCTAACCCCAACCTAAACCTAACCGTAACCCTAACTCTAAGCCTAGCCTTAACATAATTTGTTTCAGAAACTGAGTAATGTACTTGGTACCCACATGTCTATACATATTTTAGCATAAAACAGCATTGTAAAAGAAATTTCACATAATTCTAGTTGAAAAAAACCTGTGAATGTGTTTTGAGAGCTGAGTGACATACTGGCTCCATTCATCGTGATGCATGTCTTGCATCAAAATGAGCATTTTCACAGAAAACTAAACAATTGCTATACAAATCCCTTACCTAATACTCTTTTGAAGGCTAAGAGACTTAATGGACCCTTTCACTAACATGCACTTTTTGGACTGAGAGTACTTTTTTCAGAGAACAGTATTCTTAAGCTACACCTAACTTAAACCTAATACTAAC